>NC_048288.1:2657363-2920972 GCF_009762535.1 Notolabrus celidotus | reverse complement strand
ATACTGAATGATAAAATATGATTTCAGTTTACTCAATTGTTTTCTTTCTTTCTTTTTAATTTTCAAGTTTCCCCAAATCAAATGTATTAGTTACATTTTTTATATTTAATTCATACATACTAGATAAAACTGATTTCATGTCATGGTTTGGTTAGTTTAGTTTGTTCCTTGTGTTTCATGCCTGGGTTCCATCCATCCATTATCTTGACCGCTTATCCTGTTTTGGGGTCGGGGTCAAGGGGGACTGGAGCCAATCCCAGCTGACTTTGGGCGTAAGGCAGGGTACACCCTTGACAGGTCGCCAACCTATCACAGGGCAAACATCAAAATCAAACCTACGCCCTTGGTTCCACACCTGTGTTGATGACTCTGTGTATTTAGTTCCTCTGTGTCCCCTGTCCCTTGTTGGATCATTGATGGTCTTCTCTGTACCGGTACAGCGGTTTGGCGTTGTCTTTCCTCGTTACCTGCCACTTTGTGAAGCACAGCCATTGTGGTATTTCACAATGACGGTTGTGGTGAGTCATATGCAGCGTCCCTCTGTACACTCAAAAGCTGTTATTTAGACATGGATATTAAGTCAATAAAATTGATCCACATATAATTAAACAACATTAATTGTTCTGATACCTCAATAATTAACTGTTGGTTCAACTAAAGAGCTGGTTTTGAGGGCTGTACCCTTAATGACTATGAGTTAGAAGTACTGTTCAGGTTTACATTAGGTTTGCTTACTTACTGAAAAAGATGCATGGATACTGAACTTAAAGATTATAGAGAATACACAGAATACAAAAGCATGAAAGAGTATGGAAAGCTGTAAAAATGAATACCAACAAACTGAGATAAGATAAGGTATACTTTTATTGATCTTCTATTGGGGGAAATTATTTTGTTACAGAAGCTTACAAGGGTCGGAAATACGACAGCGCACTTACAGTGTTAAAATATAATTATTAAAGGTGCAAATAAATATAAAATAACAAATATACAATATGGACAATTTCTACTTATACATACATAAGTAGAGTTATTGCACAGGCGAAAAGCCACAAATCTCAGTGAGCTTAGCAACAAGACAAAACAAGAGTACGGCATTATTGCACAGCCATGATGAACGATGTTTACAGTGCCTTCACAGTTTATACTTATAAACATATTATAACTATAAACTGTTGTTATGAAAGGACAACTCATTATTCTCTCCGACTGAACCAGTGATGCTACATGAGGAACATTGTCCTGTGGCATCATAGCATTGCACCTGGGAATGAAGGGTGAGGTTAGTCTCTCCCAACTACAGACCTCTGCCATGTTGTTTCTAGACCTGCTCTGTTTGGAAATAGTCTGAGGAGAACATTTGTTGTTATTGGCATTATATAAATATAGATTGATTGATTGATTGATTGATTGATGATTGATTGATTGATTGATTGATTGATTGATGATTGATAGAAAGAAAGCCTGTAGTGGACACAGTTCCTTTCTCCTATAACAGTCTCTCAGGCTGCCAGAGTGTCAGTTACTTTGGTTTACCTAAAAGAGTGTTAAATTCTTATCAAGCACACCTTTTCCTTAAAATCAGCTTTAACGGTTTAATGACTTACAGTATTGGACTGATCATGAAGACTGTCCACACTGTATTTAATATAAGATCAGATCAGATGTGGAGATTCACCAGAGGACGAGGTGGTATACATATGCTCTGTTGTTATTCGGTCATGCTGGATTTAGTACAGTTCCTGTGTGTCACATTATGAGCGATGCAAAGGACACTTTGAAATCTGATTTTCACCGTCCATACAGTCCGAGGACAAACCTGGTTTAAAACAGTTTGAATGACACTTAGACAACTACCAAATGTGGCTCAGTTCAAAATAAAAATACAAAATAATAATAATGATTTCTTGTGGTTCTTGGTGTCCTGGTTTTAAACACGGTCAGATTACAATCTTATTATGAAATACGTTGGCTGGCAGTCTGCACAAAGCCTGGGTATTCCCCCCTGTAACACATTTGATTTTATGAGAGCTCTGTAAGTTGTCATGTGAGCCGTTAATCACAACTCAAAATAACTACATATTTCTAGAAACCATATGATCTATATTTTATGCATGTTTACCTCAGATTAAATATCACACAGACACATTGTGCCCTACCTTTTACGGATCTCTTCAAATAAAGGAGTCAAGATTTTGTCTGCACAGTTGATTTTCCAAATACATCATTTCCATGCCGTTCTTTTTCTTACATTTGTCAGACTAGCTCAATAACAAGTGCAGTTCCAGCTGCTATAATGTAAAAACCTCCTACTACAAAGCTACTGCATGAACATGTGGTTTGAAGCATCTCAATCTATCATAAGTAACTTCTACAAACTCTTGAAATCTAAGAAAAAATCCTTTGTGCATCCCTCTTGTTTTTCTCTTCAATGGAGGAATGAAATCCATCAATCTGCCATTCATCAATTTATTGCCTGTTCTCTCCTCCTCGGCCACCCCGAAACCCCAAAAGGAAAGCTTTTGGTGCTGCTTTGAAAATCGTCCCAAGAAAAAATGATTCCAAGCGGCTCAACCCTTTGTTTTCCCTCTCAATAAAGCAAGCGACAAGGCCGGGGCTTGATGTACGAGCGTCGTGGGCGCCTGGGCGTGCAGCAGAGCGCATAAGCAAAGCCATGTTTCATGGCAAACAGAGTGTTCTTTACAGTCACCACGCCACCCAGATGAGAATATAATGTTCTACAGCACATAACTGCTTCAGGTCAATACTTGATTTGCTCCAGCATGTTGTCGAGCCTCTGCTCTGGCAGGGGTCTGGGGATGCATTAGGGGCCCCAGAAACAGGACACAGAGGTGGTGGGTTGTAGGGAGGGGTGGGGGGCTGCTTCTCACTGTCAGAACCGCCAAATCCCCCTGAGTCCCTGAAACCATTTTCAGGTATGTGGGCCTGCATTAGTGTGTGTGAGATATACTGCCTCTCAGATCCATGCAAACAGGCTGAATGTGGGCTCATCATTTCAAACTTGTGATGACTAGATTGAAGAAAAGGCAAAGTGTCCCCCTGTAGGCATCCTCAAGCAGCAAAATATGATCAAATCATCATACAAGACTGAAATTAAATCAAGATGCATGTTGTCATATTACCTGGAACATATGTAGCCTCACACATACGATAACTAAAGTATGTCCTTCATTTTCCGGTTCCCCACCAGAGCAAAGCTCATCAAACCGCTCCCTTCCTGAGTGTCACCTATGACCGTCTCTATATTTAGGGGGTTACATTTTGGATGCTGCCCGTGAGTCACCCTGGGACAACAATCTGAGAGTGTCAAAAAGTACCAAAATAATGGATGAGGGCGAGACCGGTTGCTGAGGTTCCTTAAATATTAATGCTGTTGAACCATAGTCCATCTCCACCCTGACACTGTGGAGAGAGAAAATCACTTACCCTTTCAGAGAGATAAAACACGCTGTGGACCAATCCTCTGACATGTGACTACATAAAGAGGGATGAATAACACACTTTGATTGACACCTTGCTTTTGGACATACAGGAAGAAGCTCTTTCAATGTTTAGAGTCTAAATCATGACTTTTGTAACTTGATATCTTTTCCCATAACACACACATCACATTTGTTTTGACTTTTCTCTCAGGGTTGTGCTTTGGATGAGAGAGAAAAGGCTAATTTGCTGGTAATTAACAGGATTTGTTTTCCTGTTCGTAACATGTACCACGCTGTGCAATGAACAGTCTAAGAACAAACACACAGACATACACGAAACAGCAACCTAAAGTCTAATAGTCCCTGCCTCTTTAATGCTAAATTAATGAGCCTGCTCTGGAACAAGTTTGCCTTCTGGAGGAAACTATTAATTTGTGGTGTTGGCCTGTAAACTTTTTTTCTTTCCTTTGGCTTTTTTTTTTTTTTTCACAGCACGTCACAGAAGCGGGTTTGCAGCTTGCTAAACCGAGTGCGGGAGCCTGTTTTTATCGTGGCGCTAATCCAGAGCCCCTGGGTCCCCTTGCCACATTGACCAGATGAAAGGCCTTGCTCAGATGTTTACAGCCTGTGAAAGTGGCAGGGAGCTGGTGTCGGATGCTGGCACAGCGCACCGACAGACAGAAAACAAGGCCGTAAAGCCCCATGCTGTTTATGTAGAGTTTAGGAAATAGGAGGAAAGAAGCGTGTCAAGGGGAAATGACGGAGTCGTAATATTTGAAGAGCATGCAGGTATGTGTGTTTTGTGTTGGTGCATGCACAGTACTTAATGTGTTACAGACTAGGCTTGCTACAATATTACACAACAACAAACAATCTGGAAATCTAGAAAAGCAAACATGGAGATTATTCTCAGTCCTGTCCTCACAGAGCTTCCCAAACCTTGAGCAAATGAGCTCAGTGGGTTCAGGTCACAGCTCCTGGAGGTGTCACCTTGACTCCACTTTGCCAGATGGCATCACAGTGGCATTACCATTCTTAGCACACTGACCTCCGTGACTCTCGTCAGAATGTGTGTATGTACCTGCCTAAATGAGGGTGTGTGTGTGTGTGTGTGTGTGTGTCTATGTGGGAGTGACACTGAAAAGTCAGTCTAGCTTTGCCAACCCTTTTTAAAACCCAGACCATCTGGAGCCCTGTGTCAGTCTTTCGTACAATCCTCAGACTTGTCATATGGGCCAGATCTTCATGGCACGGTCAAGGCCCAGTTTTGAAGATTTCAATGAGGGTCGACTTTTTATTAAAGAATGATATTTTATGTTAAAGCTGGGGCTGGTAGTCAGATCTAGATCCACTTTTTGTTATACTGGTTAAAATGATCTTTATGTCCTGATGGTAATCAATAAATAATGTGTTCTTAAAAAAGAGGTAAAAAAAGCTGCTATCTACAGCCGGAGTAAACCTGGGAAAACACCAACCAATCCCTGCCATCAGGAGACAAATGATGAAACCAATCAGATCCTGTCCTGCCGTTCTGCCCGCCTCCTGCAGAGCGTACATTTCATGTTTGTTTGTGTTTTTAACTTTCACTATGAGAATGTTTTGGTGTTTTCTTACCGCTGAGTGAGACATGAGTTGACATAGTGCAAAACACAAACCATGTGCTGAGGACCGGTTTTAATCAGTCACCATCATATGGTCGTGAATCAGAGGCGCTCGTGCATGTGAGCGGGGGCGTCGTTTTGGAGGAGCTCCGAGGAACTCATAACTTCCTGTTTGATTTCAACTCTTTCTGATAAAGACTCTACAGCTGCCCCAAGCTGCTGGAGCACGTGGACTTACAAGAACTTGGAATGGAAATTCTGTCTCTTCTATATTAAAATCGAGAATAAAATTTGATCTATCTCATTTGCAAAGCTCCTAATGTCAGGCACCGTCATTTCTTAAGGCAGTGTTGCAGCAGAGTCACCAAACCTCACATCCAAACCAAGCCATTCCAGTCATGCTGCCATTAACATGGTAGCATGTTGATGCTAAACGATACTAGGCCCGATGTTCCCTGCGAGCTGAGGAGAAGGAGGCAAGGACGACGTGCTGGTACTGAGGTGCAAGGTTAAAAAAGACGACATGGACCTGTCCTTCCACCCACCGTTATGTGGAATGTAAGATCTATCTATGATAAGGTGGACGAGCTCACCCAGCACCAGAGTAGCATCATGCTAACAGAGCTAACACCGGACACGAACGCCACATTGGAAGGATTTCACCTGCTGTGGTCGGACAGGATACAGGAGAGCAAGACTGAACACACTGGTGAAGAAGGCCAGCTCAGTCCTGGACCCTGTGGAGGTGGTGGCTGACAGGAGGATTATGGCCAATTATGTCGTCGTCTTTGATGAACATTTCTTTTTTAGATATATATTCTGATAGATTAGATATAATTTGACATAGAGTGGTCTAGACCTCCTATGTTTGTAAAAGCGTCTTGAGATAACATTTGTTGTGATTTGGCACTATACAAATAAAGATTGATTGATTGATCTTTCTGCGTGAAGCAACCCTAACACAGCACGTGAATGCACATGCAGGCCACCACACGTGTTAACTCTTGCTCTGAACTGAATATTTTGTTGGGACCTCATATAAAAAATCTAACAAATACAATAAGTCTGACTTTTCTCTATCATCTTTCTCTCTCTTATCCTCCTCTATCCCTCTATCCATCTCTCCAACACAGCAGATGTGTGTCTAACATGAGTCTGGTCCTGCTGGAGGTTTCTGCCTGTTAAAGGAAGTTTGTCCTTGCCACTGTAACTTACTTGGGATCCTGTCTTTCCCTCTCTCTCCTCTGTCTCCCTGTCTCTTACTTTATTTCTCCCTGTCCCATTAAAGTTACTAACCATAGACCTTTCTGGAGTCCCTGAGCTCCCTTGTCTCGTAGGTTCCTCTGGATCTCTGCTGCTGTGGACGTGCCAGACTCCAGCTGCTACAACTACTACTATCCGTCTCACCACTATCATCTCTCTCTCTCTCTCTCCCTCTATCCCTCTCTCCAACACGGTCTCAGCAGATGTGTGTGTAACATGAGTCTGGTCCTGCTGGAGGTTTCTGCCTGTTAAAGGAAGTTTGTCCTTGCCACTGTAACTTGCTAAATGCTGCAAAGTGCTCTGCTCATGGTGGATTAAGATGAGATCAGACTGAGTCCTGTCTGTAAGATGGGACTGGATCTTATCCTGTCTTGATGTTGGGTCTTTGTTAATAATAGAACACAGAGTACGGTCTAGACCTGCTCTGTTTGGAAAGAGTCTGAGGAGAACATTTGTTGGGATTTGGCGCTTTATAAATAAAGATTGATTGACCATCCAAAGTCCTAATGCAGTCAATGCCTGAATACAAGACTGAGTCATCAGTTTTCAAGTCCAAGTCAAGTCAAAAGTCATTGACTGGAGTACAACACTGCCAGTGAGGATCTGGGAGGCAAACCATCTCTCTATTTTAAGAGTCAGTTTAAAACTTCCCATTTGGATAAATCTCAGAGGTACAGCTGGCTCAAGCTTGGACCAGCCCTTAGTTTTGCTGCTATAGGCTTAGACTATCTCTCCCTCTGTCTGTTTTCATTCATTTCACATGAATGCATGTTACTAACTATAAACCTTTATGTCCCATTACTAACCACACAGTGTATCTCTCAGGAGCTCCCTTGTTCCGTAGGCTCCTGTGGATGTTGCAGCAGAGAGCCTGTTGTCGTGATCCTGCACAACTCCAACAGCCAATCAGACTGACTTGTATTATTTAATGTTAATGTTAATCTTAGAGTTGCTGTGATTAATATTATCAGTCTTGGCAATACTTTACAACTTTTAATATATGATCATTGTAGCCATATGTCTGTGTAATCTGTTGCAGCTGCTCTGTTTGTTTGTCTCTGTTCAGATCCAGCTACAAGAGTTTAGTTCTGATGAAGGTTTCTGCCTTTTAAAGGAAGTTTTTCCTTACCACTGTGACTTGCAATCATGTTGTCTATGTCCTAGAAGGTCTCTGTAAATAACACAGCAAGGAGTAGGCTGTGGTATGTTCTTTGTAGACTAGCTTGAAATAACATGTGTTATGATTCGTTGCTATACAAACAAAAACTGATGGAACTAAGAAAGTGTCACTTATTTTCTCATTCTCAGTTTTTAAATGCTAAAAATAAAGATAAATTGTTAAGATGAGAAAAAATAACTATACAAGTGCATGAAGAGTCAAGAATAGAAGCTAGAGGATAAATAACACGTGCACTCCATGTGTTTTTGATGAAAATGTGCACACAGAAGAATTACATTCTGTGTTTCTGCTGTTTGTCTTTAAAATCAATATCACAATGTAAGACTTCAGTGCAGTCTGGCGTCCTAACATGCAGATGAGTTGTTTTAAAGTAAGAATGCAGAATCTGCATTAGACTTTGTTAAACTCACAGCTCCTGACCTGATCTTGTGTCTGAATGTTTGTGTTAAGTTGGGCCTCAGGGCCCTTTAGTTTAAGTGTGGAATTATGTAGATGTTGCCTCATTATTGCAATAAAGTCTTGTGTATAACAGGATGCTAATAAACAAATGGGTTAATCACATTAGAGAGGGTTTCTCTGACTTAAAATGTTGTAACATTCGCACCTTCACCTTCCTTCCCACCAACCCCAATTAGAGCATGTCTCTAAATAAATGTGCTGTGTGGAGCCCCGGTGTCTCGTGACTTAATCTGGATTGAGCGGGGCACCACTTTATTAGATTACGCACGGCCGCAATGTGTCTTGTCACTTTGCGGGGACGGTGGCCGATAAAATCCGTTGAATGGAATTAGATTGTCATTGATGTGTCAGTGGGATCGTGAGAACAACAGATCGATGGCCAAATCACTGCGCAATATGTGAAGATGCAGAAGATGGATAAATGAACAGGAGGAATTCACCAGGGAAAGTTTGAGGAGTTGTGCACAGCCTATGCATGTGTGTGTGTGTATGTGTGTGTGTTTCTATCTTTTACACGCATATGTGAAACCCTCACACACACACACACTCACACACACACACACATGTACACACAAACAGGTCTTTTCTCACATTTTAGCTTGGAGCGATCCTACAGCGCTGAACAACAGAGTCAGTGAGAAAGGGAGGGAAAAAGAAGCCAAACCAATTCCAATACAACACTAATGGGCCACATCATGCCAATACAATAAATAATGGCCCTTTCAGCTCAGTCAATAGTGAGTAAATGAAAATTTAACCTTTCATTAAATGTGGTCGTATTATTTCCCCCACTTGCTTTCCAGCTCTATTTCCCTCTGACACTTTTTCTCTTTGTGTAAAAGAACCAGATGTTCTGATGTACAGTGGTACGCTCTGGTTAAGTCGTGTGTCCTATAGTAAAGATATAGTAATGTCAGTCATAGGTTACAGCTCTCACAGTAAGTTCTGTCTTATAGGTTATTTAATTATACACCGGAGAAGTGTGATGGCTATCTTTAAAATCAATTTACAACAGACTGAGCAGACAGACAGTCACAGACAGCTCACAGGAGATTAAAGTCTTGAAGCAGAAGTTAATTCCCATCACAGTACAGTTTTCATATGTAGCATACCTGCTCCTAAATCTCCCCTGACTCCTGTGGTCTGTGCGGTGGCATTACTGGGAGAGGAGGGGAGAAGTCTCTAGGCATCCTGTCTGCGAGATGAAAAGGCTCAGGGCCGGCTCTCCACTGTGGCCAACCTGCCCTCTTAATTAATTAGCGCTAGCAGGAAGTGCTGTCCCACAGGGGAGAGGAGGTCCCTCCAGAGGACTGGTCAAGGTGATAATGTCCTAAAGGGGAACCCAAGTCCTGTTTTCCATTGTAGGTAACTGATGTGTTCTTTAATGTACAGTAGGAGGCATGGCTGATGTTTCACGTTGTGTATCTGCAGCTGCTGGTGAGGTTAAAACTTTATATTGTGTCTCTGTACCTGTCTGTGTGTGTGTGTGTGTGTGTGTGTGTGTGTGTGTGTGTGTGTGTGTGTGTGTACAAACTGAACGAAAACCTGAAGTATGGACACAAAGAAAGATTAAATAATGCACTATCTCCAGAAGTAAGTCATCCTGAGGGTAGAATTAAACATTAAAGTAGCCCAGTATATAAAAAAGTCAAATGGGGGTTAAATGTATGAGGGTTAAATGAACGGATGAATGAAGTTAGACTATTGGATTAATGTTTCCTCAGTTTGTCAAGTATGCAGTTAGTTTAAAGATATAGGTATAGATAGTGGTTTTAGTAAACAGATTACAGAGTGGGCACATGGTCTTGTTATCTGAGTCAGAATTTAATTGTTTTATCTTACCACAGGCCATTTGCAACCCAGTGTCGTGGCTTTAGGTTTAATTTATGTTCATGTGCATGGATATTTTTTTAATTACTTACTGTTCTGAATATCTCAGGTCAAAAGAAGTGGACTTACCTGCATTAGAAATATACTTGAAATTCATAAAGTAGGATTTTGGCACACTTGTACTGACAATAATCTTTCTTAAAGTGCATTACACACCTTTTCAAACAAGCATTTAGTTGATTTTCACACAACTTCTAATGCTTTTAATGGATCATGTAACCAATGCACTTTTTAATGCTGCAAATCTGTATCATTTTATTGGTGTACTAACAAGCTGTTTTTAATGCACCTATAAAAATATGCTAAAATGTAAGAATATTTTTTCAAATCATATTGAGCTGATATTAACTGAAGCACATACATTGAAATACAGAAAATGTACATTTAATGTTAGTAAGTAAAGTTAGAAAAGTTGATTTATATAGTGCTTTTCACAAACGTCACAAAGTGCTTTACAAAGACAGTATAGTATATAAATGTTGTATTTTAGTGACTTATAGTATACTGGACATACATTACTAATGAACTGATATCCTATGGTCGCAGGAAACACACTTATATGACACTTAAGAGATTAGCAGAGATTAGCAGAGTGCTTTAAATATGACATGAAAGTGCATTTTAAATGCATTTCAAAGTATTTATAAAATGCAATTAAAAAAGTTTTATTTGTTCCATTTTAACACAATTTATTATATTTAAATGTATTGCAGATAGCCTGAGGTTAAACTAAAACATAAAAACACTAAATACACTAAAAGCTGTTTCAAAATAACACACTTTAGTAAAGCAGATTTAAAATGTATGAAGCACACACAAAATTAGATCGACTGTCTAATTTTGTTCACCTGGAAAAAATAATTCAATGTCACAACTACATGACATGAAATGATGAGACGTTTGCTCCCAAGGCATGCTCCTAGAAAGCTTTCTCAGACTGTTGTTCAGTCAAAACCACAATATGTCCTCAGGTTAAAGCAGCAGTTTGATGCCTGAACCAAACATGTGAAACAGTCCTGGTTTGGAGACACAAACCGGTTCAAGATGGCTGCAGGTTTCTCACAGGATGCACAGTCCTGTTTGTTCTGCTCATCCATGTCCTTCTTTCTAAGTGAAGAAAATACCAGTACTCCTTTATTCACTTGTTAGCATGTATATTGTGCAGCCAGTATCAGTGAATCATTAGCATTACATTCTATTTTTCTGCAGTATAATATATGATTTATATAATAAAAGTTACAAGACAATAAAACTGATTTTCACAACATAAAAAGGAAATCACAATTTACCATTTTTTACAATTTACAATATCATTTAGCAGACGCTTGTATCCAAAGCGACATGCATAAAAAGGAAATCACGTGACAAGTAACTCAATTCAGCAGCAAGATTCCATGCTTAGGAAGACTGAAACACAGAGTTAGCACATACAGTATGGCTGTAAACAAAACAACAAGAAAACTAGTCCAAATAGAAACATAACTCATACTTGAAAACGATACTTTGCATGTACTTAAAGCTGATGTGAGGAACTTTTGCTTTGTATCAATTCTGGCACCGCCCTTGTGGACAAAGTGATACCTCTTATCTCTTGTCCTATACATGCAAAAGTAGTGTTTTCAACAAAAGCCTCATCCTGTTGTGTTCAACAGTCAACTTTATCAGGCAATGTGATTATTTTCCATGAAAACAGTCAAAGAAAGGCTGTTTCTGAAGCAAGATGTCCATCATCTGGTCTGGCACCTACCCACCCAGGGTGGTTTCAGGCATCAAAAATTACAACAGAGAAGGTGTCAGTGTTGCTGCTGATGGACTTGTTTGCTATTGAAGGTTATAAAGTGGCATCAGTATCATTTTCAGTCTGTTTCTCAGTCAGTTCAAAACTCCTCACAGGGCCTTTAATAAGATAGTGATGATATTAATCAGATTTGAAATGTTTAAACAAAGATTCCAGCAGATCTTCTTCCCAAACATCAGCTGCAGCACTGATTTGACATTATTGAGCAAAAACAGACAACTGAGCTTACATGATGAGGGATGTATGCATCATGTAGTGGACGATGTATGTTAAGTGCTATTATGAACTGCCAAGAGAAATTATGATAAAGAGAGGATAGGAAAGTGTACTGGTGGCTGGTATGAAGTCATGGTACGATAAAAAAGTCCTGGTCTTGGACGTGGACCCTAAAGATAGGGGGGTGGACACAGGCGTATTTATTGATGAAGACAGTTTCATTCTTTTTATTAGTCTTTTGTATCAGGACCATTGTACATCATTCAGTTACTAAAACTTGATTCTTCTTTGGTGATTTGAACACTGAGGACTCAAGACTCAACTACAACACTGCCTCTGCACTGCCCAGATCCCCTTACTGTAGGCGAGCCCAGTTTGGCAGAAGCTTCGTCCCATCGGCCATAGCACTGCTAAACAGAATGCCACTGTAATGTGTCCGGTGTGTTTATATGTGTCCGGTGTGCATATATGTGTCCAGTGTGTTCATATGTGTTCGGTGTGTTTTATATGTGTCCAGTGTGTGCATATATGTGTCCAGTGTGTTCATATGTGTTCGGTGTGTTTTATATGTGTCCAGTGTGTGCATATGTGTCTGGTGTGTATATTTGTGGGATGCGGGGCACCATTGCTGTGAGGCTGGGTGGATGTTTATGGTTATTGTGTTCATACATGTATTCCTGTACAGACGGTGGCAACAAATCTCCTTATTAAGGACAAATAAAGATCTATCTATCTATCTATCTCTGTAGACTTTATTATTACAGACACAACATACACTTCTTTTAGAGGACATTACTTTGAAACCCCTTAAAATGTGTGACGATAGATCACTCTTTGTGACTAATCTGTATCTAATTCAATCTACCAGACCAGGTTGATATTCATAAGTGTTGGTGTTGTAGCTAACTACTCTATCAGTTCATCTTATTTAGTTGCCATGTGCTGATGTAACAAATACTGTATTTGTGTTATCAAGTCACAAAAATGTTACTGGACGTGAATTAATTATCAGTACGTCCTCATCATGTTGTAATATAAATGTAATCCAGCTGCACACTATGTGTCTGTTCCATTTAAACATTGAAATTATTTAAATGTTATTTATTGGAGACTTTTTAAATGTATGCATGTTGGGAATCTCTAACACTCAGTTTATCAAAATACTATGGCTACAATTTGATTTGATTTATTTCATACGTCAAGAAACACATACCACTCCAAAAAGTCAACTGAAGAAAATAAAGAAGCATGAAAGGGACACCCCAGATAAGCTTCCAAATGAATAGGTTGCACAAACTGCATTGGATTTGGATGTACTACATGCCTGACGAACATCAAACATCTGTGTTAGCTGTTAGAGTAAGTAAGAAAACAGCTTCATGTAAGACTTCTTGCAAACATAAGGTCTGTATGTTGCTTTAGCTGTTGCATCTTTTATTCTAACAAAGTTATTTGTCTGATTTTCTCTGATGCACAGAATCATAAACATGCTCTCTGGTGATCTGCATAGAAGCTCAAGTGTTGAGTTGATTCATGTTATGAGTGAAACTCTGTCCACAGATCCTCCTGACCCGTGTGCTCTGAGCATGCATGTTGCAGTTTATCTGGCTGTTGTTTGTGTGTGTATGTGTGCGCGTTATTTAGTGCGTGTGTGCAAACTTCACTCTCTTTCTCTCTGTGTCTCCAATAATGAGCATGTGCACCTTTCCTGCCCGGGGCCTTCATACACAATTTAGCCAGAAAGCCATAGCTGATCATGATTTAGCTTTTGACACGGCTTGCCCCGAGGCAGGGGGGGACTAATACAGATATCTGACTCCCAGACTGCGATGGAGGGAAGGAGAGAGAGAAAGTGAGGGGCCTTTTATTGACTAAATGATAAAGAGGCTGGTAATGATAAATAACAGTCATTTTATTGTGGAATTCCCAGAAAAGACACATTCGACACAATATATAAAAAGAGAAATAATAGACGAGGAAGTTGCTCACCGGGGTCTCGACGTGCTCGCTCCCTACAGAGCGGCCCATTGTTAAACTCCAATATTCCTCTGCCGGGGTGGAGGTCACAAATTGTGTTAGAAGGACCTGCTGCTATGAATACTACATAAGGCTGATGCAGAGTGGCAGCGTCCTCCCTGTCTCTGGCACTAGAAGGAGGGCCCAAGCAAGACAGCGCCAGTCTAGCCCATGGGCATCTCTCTCCCATCTCTATTCTGTGACTCTCTCTCTCTCTCTCTCTCTCTCTCTCTCTCTCTCTCTCTTTTTCATCCGCTCCCTTTCTGTCTCTCAGCATGCTCCTCGCACTGTTTTCCCAGCACATCAGGGTGGCAGGGGAGCCTGTCTCTGCTGCTCTTGCTCTCCGCCGCCTCTAAGTCTCCAGGCCTCGGCTATCACTAAGACAAGATGGCTGACCCTCTAAGGACAGATAAAGTCCTCTGCGGTGCAGCGTGAATGACATTAGACGCAGAGTACAAGCTCAATTGGTTAGAGGAGCAATAGAAGTAGATGGCATTGCCTGTGTTAATGTAATTTATGAAGAGTAATCTCTTTGTTTTAGTGTGAAATAAAGAAAAATACAACACATTATGTTCTTATTACCGTGGACCGGTGATGAATGTTAGTAGGAGCTGATCATCATCTTGAATCAGAGGTCTAAACCTGATGCTTTATCTTCTAATGTCACCACACAGTATTCATAATACCAGCTCTGAAGGTATAAGGTCTGATCCAGCTGTGTCTCCGGTCTGAGGTTCTCAGCTCTGTTGGTGTGATCGGCTGGTGGCAGCCGGTGTGTGTGTTTGCCTCAGGATACCTCCGCAGCTCTGCAGTTCTTGAATACTGAGTGGAGAGTGGCCCAGAAATGAGCAGTCAAATCCAATTAAATTACTCAAATTAAATTGTACAATGGTTATGGAATACCTGATCGAATTACTCACATTCAGGGGATTTCGACAGCAACCAATTAGTTCAAAGTATAAAGTTCACACGCTCAAATTAACACCAAGAGAGGACAGGGCCTTTATTTGAGGGAAATGATACATCATAATTACATCACGTTTGAAAAAATCACAAATTATGCGGCATGCATTTAATAAGAAAATGGAAATGGTTAATAGGTCTTGATAAGACAAATCTAGCCCTGTCAACGGGGCAACGTGGCTAGGTTGGCTAAATTAAAGAGGAGAAGTTATTATTGTTTCAGAGGAGCTTAAGGGCCTTTTGTTGCCCGGTCAAACACAGACACACTGAACACGATGCGCCGCTGTCAGAAACAACACTGAACACCAACATAAAAGAAGAAGGCTGCAGACTGTAGTTAACTCTCCTCCTCTGGTAATTGAGATATGTTGAAGAGGCTGGTCCGACAGTTGACGAGATTTAATTTTGAAGCAGGTTTTTTTCTGTTACATCGGCTAAAATAGACTCTCTTTCATTTGTGCAGTAATGATGGAATTCTTTAGAAACTCCTGGCTTAATTGTGCGAGGGACTTCCTGACCTTTTTTACATTTTAAATTTAGCTCCTCAAGGTGCCTTTCCAAGGTGAAACACGTGAGTAATGAGACACAAAATCAGCCTGTTAATTGACTTTCAACAAATTTAGATCTGTTAGACCAACGTATGCATTTCCCTCTTTTAAAAGTGAACCATTTTAGCTAATAAAGTTATTAATCTTGCCCATACAGTAATTATCTCTGTAATTATGCTGTAATTGCACATACATCAAGGCCACCTCGTATAGCGGGCAGGCCTGAGCGTACTCTTTTTGATTTCCTTCACTTCATGTAAAGACATTACTCAGAGAAACTGAGCCGCCGCCGCCGCCGCCGAGATTCTGAAATGATGAAGACTAAACTACAGGAGGTTCTTTGGATGCATATTAGACTTCAGATCTCAGTATTGACAGCTGACTCCAAGAATAAGCAAGAAAACAATCTGTCATTTGCATCCCTGCTTGCAGGGATGGTATAGTGTCGCAGAAGCACCATAAACTGTATAACATGATAATGCTGCTTTAATTACCCCTTGGTCAGCCCACTTACAAACCTATTGCCGCAGCAGTCAATATCCCCAAAGATCCATTCATGCCTCGGCTGATGGTTAACTTGGGAGCCTTTGCTGAGTGCTTTAGCCTAATTGATATCCTTATTTAGCAATGAGCCAGTGGGAGACGGAGGAGAGTTAAATGGAGCAGTTTACCAGGCAGCAAGCACGCTAAACCAGATCCCCGACACCACCACCACCACCACCACCACCACCACCACCATGGCTCGCCGCAGCCCAGGCCGTGATTTATGCCCGCTAATTTACTGTTTCGAATTGATTAACGCCACTTTTGTTTTGTTTTCACTAATGATTGCTTTCACCATTTATTCCTCTCCATCCTTCTTCAATAACACGACCCAGAGCAAGTTTCGCCACGGATAGTGTTTTACAGCAAATTACACCTATTTATGACAGTTGACTGCTCCCACGCCGCTAACTAACACCGAGGCCAGGTCACAGGAGAGACTTCAGCTGCTTCCTAAGGGCATGTAGACCTACCTGCCACACACACACACACACACACACACACACACACACACACACACACACACACACACATTTAATTGCAACACCAGCTCTTCATACATATTTTCATACTCATTTGTTTACACATGATGCAACATTTGAGACACTACTGGAAACACAGTTTGCACTCCTCCACTTTGTGCAGAGGAAAAGCAAAGGTATAACCCAACCTAGAATCCGCCATGAGAGAACAATGCACAATCCAACAGGTCAAACAAAGCCATCGGGAGCAATAGGAAAATCAGATTTTTCTTTTAAACTGGGTTTGTAGGTCTCTCCCTCCTGCTTGTCTCCCCAGATATGTCTCCCTTAACAGCTCAAAGTAATTAGCAACGACCACATGCCAAAGGTAGGGTAGCTAGCGTACACAGAGTAGGCAGACCTTATCTTTAATTTGAGACGATGAGATGCTCTGTGGGGGCTCGTGGAGGGCTGGGAGCTATAAGGTAGGCATGCAGGCTCCCCCAATCCCAAGGTCGCTTCAGTGAGACGAGTGAGTCTGGGGACAAAGGAAACCCGCCGTATGAGAGCGCGCTTTGTGACAGATTAATTAGTCTTTATAAAAAGCATCAGATTTTAAAGCAAACCAAACATTTAATCCACTAAAAGTCTAAATATTTGTCGCCAAAGTGCATCTGTAAACAACTCTCCTCCTCTTTCTCTCCATTTCAAACTTTGTTTTTGAGTGATACCTCCTAAAGTCCTCCAGGGCTTCCCATTAGTCACATTGTTGAGCACAGAGCTCAGCAACAAAATGGCCTCCAATCTCAGACGAGCGCCGTCAGCCCATTCTTTATACTGTCAGGATGAAGAAGAGCATAAAAACTCAGAGTCAATAAAGTCATATGAAATGGTTGATATCGAAACAGTGGCGGTGACTGATTAAGGGTCCTGGTCCAGTAGTGATGGTCTTACATCTCGCTGGATGAAAAAAGGACGGAGGGAGAAACAGAATACAGAAAGGAAGCTGCTGTACAGGACCAGTCTCTGGTCTCTGTTGGTCTCTGTTGGTCTCTGTTGTTTCAGAGGCATAGTGGCTGTATTCGTGTGTTAGTGGTGTAAAAGCTGTCTCGTATTTCAGAAGGATACTCCACATTGGACTGGAACATTGTTATTTAGCTTCAGCTTAAAAACAGTAATTGTGGTTTTTAATTCTGGCGTCTTTTTGAAAAGCTCCAGAGAGAAGGAAGAGAAACTCCTGCCTGAGTTAAAACACACCAATTACTTCAACTTTTCTTCCTTTGTCTGAAAAATGTCTGGCTCTGGAGGATTTTTTTTCTTTCCCCTGCTATGAAGTCACTACAGACTCAGACAAAGACGGTGAGATGAGAAAAGGGAATGACAGAGATTAAAAATGAAAGAGTGCCACTTTTTGTCCAGATAGTGGGCTCTAGCCCGCAGCACCTGACTCCTGCAGTATTTGATCAAACTGAAACTTAAACATACTTTATGCTTCTGACAGACCCTTATGAGTTAAAATGTCAGTTAAATAAATGTCTAAACTTTGGGGAAAGTTGAAGGTGGCACTTTAGATTTGCCTGAGAAAATACTGGCAGTGTAAGCAGAGAAACGCACTGTTACCACTTTAAAAAGCAACACTTCTGCTGGGTTCAAACATGACAGGAATTTGACTGTTTTAATGAGCCTGAGTCATATTCAATTTCCACCTCAGAAAGTTTGAAACCACAGCCGTGATGTATTTCGACATGCTGATCTGATAACTGAGAACTCGGTATCTCCTCTGCTTCTCCCCGGCGTGCAGTATTTGGAAGGCATTAAACTTCTCAGAGTATCGTATACAAACACTTTCTGTCAGGATGCAGCTCCAGTTTGACGTTAACACAGAAACATTCCTGGCTTGAGTGAACCACCAACTTGACATAAATGTTTTTGCACATGCAGGAAGAGAAAGGAGAGAGAGAGGGAGGGAGAGAGAGAGAGAGAGAGAGAGCGGTGCGGTTTTGGACAGACCGTGTTAAGATCAGTGCTCGGGGCTAGGCAGGTTGCTATGCGCTGAAATGCTAATAAGCTTCCTGGCTCTCGGTGCAGGTCGGCTAGCCTGTGTCGACTCGTCTTGACACTTCACACACACGCTGTCTTCCACCCTTTTTAATCATTTTTGATAGGCCTCCCTGGGATGCCTTCCATTTAATTTGAAAGGGTTGAGCCACCCAAACATTTGCACCATCTTTAAATAGAGGTCTGCCTTGACATGCCTGCTGCATTGTGACCCGACAAGGTGAGAAGTAAACTGCTGTTTGGGTTTAAGAGGATAATATTAGGCCAGATGGGTGAGGGATGTTAGAACGGTATATAGAGGAGAATTCAACAATAGGCAGGTAGAGAAGACCTTTTTTATCTTGTCCTTGATTTGAATACATCATAGAGAGAATAGTCTCACCTTATGAAATCACAAGAAAACGTAAGGATTAAATTCAGACTGAAAAGAAGTGTGATGCAAAACGCCCTAGAAGACATGTAAAATAAAAACACAAGTCTGCCTTAAACTGTTGCAACCCAAGAGGGAATAAAAACAATATGGGTCAAATATAATAACAGCAGCATAATGTACCAGCTAAGCTTCCAAATCAATTTGCAAAATCATTTCTGCTGTTGAGAAACTGTGGGAATGTGCACTCCCTGACAGAGTTTAACAACCACTGTCTTCCTCTATATATCTTCTAATTCTCTGTGAAAGATCGCAGAGCCTGCAGCCAACACAGTATGGTCAGAGACGCAGGCCGGCCATGTTGTATGATTCATAGTGAAGAAATAACATATTTTATTGGAGTCTGAGAGATTTATTTGCCAGCCTCGTGCTGGACATGTAAGGGCCACAATCACCGGGGACTTAACCATCCAATTTGCTCGTGTTCTCTTCTCTAAACATCAGTCAGAAGAGACGGGACGAATTCTACAGAAAATAATCATAAACAAACCATTACATCGCATTTTGGGAATTGTCAGGAGACGCTCTTGACGATGACTATCCGCTCAGAGTCGGAGGCAGAAAAGCCCAAAAGGCAAGTGGGGACGTCTGTGTGCTATATGATATTACCGTGACTCCAAAGATAAAGATATCATACATTATTGGTTTAGACTCTGCAATGAAAGAGAGAGAGAGAGAGAGAGAGAGCAGCACAAACAGAGAGCGGGGGCAAGACACACACACACACAGAGAGGAAGAATGTTCAAATATATCTCTTCTTCTTTGAGCCTCCTCTTTGCCAAACAGCTGGAGCTCTGAATGAAACCACACTCCACTCCACAACAAGCCCGCTTGTTAGTCTCTAACAGCGACTGATCCACTTTTATACTCTGTGCTCCACTTGCAGCGTGTGCAACATGTACAGTAAACCATCATTTACTCCAGTCTCATTCAGCTGTGTGTGTTAGCATGCAGAGAGGCACGCTTTTAAGACGCAGCAAACACAATCGCTGTGCATGCTTTCACCAAGAAAAAAAACCCAGCATGTTACCGAACGGCCGGAAATGAGGACTTGACATAATTATTAATTAGTCAGTATTACTGAATGGAAAAAGCCTGTCTTTGGTTTCCTCCCTCCAGCCTAATCGAACGCAGCCAACATGAAGCTAAGCTAAACAACACCAGGCAGTTAATCTCCTCCACGTACAGTTCAGATGCTGATAATGTCCACGGGTCTTAAGTGAGCGAGCGGGGCCCAGCTTTTTTAGATTTACTTGTTTGCTGTTGTTTGCTGTCTTTAAGTGGTCTTTTATTAAAGCCAGCCATCTTCCATGGAGCCTGAATGCTTTTCACTATTCCTAATGCTAATGACAACCTGAGAATGCATTATTCTGCATTAGTTCCATTTCCCTTTGAGCCTCAAATGGCGACAAACTGTCTTGTAACCATTAGAGCTTTTACTTGCATGAGGCACGCCACCCGCAACCTTTGACAACGGGGCTCCAATGAGAGTGGAAATATTCTGAGTTTGGAGCAAACAGCTGGAGAAAAAAAATCATCTTTACATGTGAACGAAACAAAAGCATGTTTGTTTCTTTACCTTTAAGCAAATGTTTGGATAGAGAAAAAGAAAACTGAAAAAATAAAGGAAATAAAAAGCACAAAAACTGCAGTCTGTCTCCTCTTACTGAGTGAACATGAGCTTTTTTAAATGCCTGCTCATGTGTGTATTAAAATATCTTCATGTTTATGTGTTTAACAAGGAGATGCATTAAGAAACGTGAGAATCATGTCATCTGTGGGGATGCATCTTTTGTCTCTCAGTGCAGAAACAGAAAAAGTTAACATATGTGCGTGCATAGAGCTTTTTTAATAAATGTGCCTGTGTGTATTACTTCTGCCGTGCATGTGTGTGTGTGTGTGTAGGTGTGTGTGTGTGTGTGTGTGTGTGTGTGTGTGTAGACGGAGGACTCCCTGCTGACCTGCTGTTTGGCTACAGACAGCCAGAGTGGAACTGGCCATATTACTGTTCTTACCCTGCCATCTGCTGGCTCACATCATCCCAGGCCCTGCATCCATCCAGCATCATAACTACACCTCTCTCTCTGTCCTACACACGCACGCACGCACACACACACACACACACACACACACACACACACACACACACACCCTTCTGTTTCCTCCTGTATCTCTTTCTGCTTCACTGTTTCGCTTTCTCTGCAATTTGACGTTCGTCTTTGTCACTTCATTTCTCCTTACACTGGAGCATCATCTGCCTCCCCATGTCCCTTCAGAGAGAGACGGAGAGAGAGAGAGAGAGAGAGAGAGAGAGAGAGAGGGGAACTAAATGGGAGTGACGGACGATTGTTATCGAAAAATAAGCATGGTGTTTGAAAGGGATTTTAATTGAGGCATTCGTTATATTTGAAAAGGTGAACTCCTGAGGGGACAGAGGGAGAGGAGCAGGGACCCTATTCATATCCTCAGACATTCATGAAGAATGGCATCTTTTGACTTTCCCTTTTAAAAACCGTGCAACCTCAAATGGCCTAAATATAGAGGAGGGGAAGGCAGACGCAGTAATTCCCTGCACCTTGGGGGGTGCCACCAGAGTACAGGACGGTGGGATACAGCCGAGGACTCCAATTAACAACGAGGGAGGGTCCAGCCACCCGAAATAACAGAAAATATCCTCTTCAAGGCCCTGAAGGAGATGTCACTTCGTCTCTTCTCTTACAGAAGCTTCCTCTCTTTTTCACCTCATCGCTCTGTTTTACTTCTTACAGTGTTTTTTCTTTCTTCCTCTCTCCCTCCTCCTGTCTCCATGCAGTAATTATGTCATTAATAATGTGAGAGCCCGATGATTGTGCTCCTAATTCCAGTTGTCCGGTCTGTATTTCTCCAGCTTAGCTCAGGAGGAAGTGGACGGGGTGCTCATTTGTTTTTGTTTGCTGAGTTCGTCTCTTTATGAGAGAGGCAGACGACCCCTCATGTTTTCTTTTACTCTGTTTTGACCGTCTGACCACCGAGTTAAACTTGGATTGTTAGTTTATTATAAACTTGTTGTACTCGGACAACAGCTGGAGGCAACATACAGTAGGTGTGTTGGTTTTTGTCCTCGTGCTGTCTCTCTGATTCCATCCTGTCGGCGGATCAGTCCACATGTGCAGCTCTGTATTGACAACGGTGATCACCCTTGAGCATCAAACTTCTCCCTCCTGTCATTTTGTGTCTGATGCAGTTTTGCTGCGACTGTGTGATGAAGTCTTCCTGTGTTATTAGTAAAAAGTTTCATCCTCATGCTTTGGGAAATACCCGCAGGCACCGCTCTGTGCAAGCGCCCTCGATGATTTATGCAGCGTTACTGTAACCACGGCGGCATCCTTGATGATGAAGTTATAAAAGTTTGTTGGAAGATCCAAACCCACAGAATGTATTTATCATCAGGCTTCATTTTTCATTGTCAGGATATCTTTAGTAACACACAACATCTGTGAAAACTCATTAAATAAGACAAAGCTGTAAAAGTTATGGCAGCCACTTGTTGATTAAATAAGCCTCTTTGTGCTTTAGTCCGTTCTTGATTAAGATGATACTCCAGCAGGACACAGAGAGTGCTGCGGTTTATTAAAGGGCTTAATATAATGCCTGCTTTCTGCTCACCAGCTCCTGATGGTGTAATTAATATGTGTGTGCTGCTGTCAGATTATTTGCTTCAAAAACTCTCCTTGACATTCCTTGTTGGATGGGATAAGGCATGTTGAGCTTCATGACTGGTTAAGTGGTGTGTGTCAACTGGAGGGTGAATGAAATAATGACAGACAGATTATAAGAAGCAAGCAGGGAAAAAACACACACACATGCACTGTAAACCCGAACAAGTTGAAATGACTCTAAATGTTTGTGGTAACTGATTACATCAGAGGTTTTAAGTAGCGGAAATACAATTTTTGAATATAACTGAAATTATAAAATACCATTTCTGTTAATTCAATTGTTTTCTTTCTTTTTATTTTATTTTCAAGTTTCCCCAACTCAAATGTATTAGTGACATGTTTTATATTTTAATTCATACATACTAGATGAGACTGAGTCCATGTCATGGTTTGGTTAGTTTAGTTCTTGTGTTTCATGCCTTGGTTCCTCCCCGTGTTTATTCTGTATTAGTTCTCCTTTGTCTCTCTTGAGTGTTTAGTGATCCATGGCTCTTGTTGTGTTTTAATCTAGTCTTGTGTTTCCTGTTTTATTTTGTAGTTCTGAATCCTTGTGTTTCCTGTTTTATTATGTAGTTCTGAATCCTTGTTTTTCCTGTTTTATTTTGTAGTTCTGAATCCTTGTGTTTCCTGTTTTATTTTGTAGTTCTGAATCCTTGTGATCCTGTTTTATTTTGTAGTTCTGAATCCTTGTGTTTCCTGTTTTATTTTGTAGTTCTGAATCCTTGTGTTTCCTGTTTTATTTTGTAGTTCTTGATCCTTGTGTTTCCTGTTTTATTTTGTAGTTCTCAATCCTTGTTTCCTGTTTTATTTTGTAGCTCTGAATCCTTGTGTTTCCTGTTTTATTTTGTAGTTCTGAATCCTTGTGTTTCCTGTTTTATTTTGTAGTTCTGAATCCTTGTGTTTCCTGTTTTATTTTGTACTTTTGAATCCTTGTGTTTTCTGTTTTATTTTGTAGTTCTGAATCATTGTGTTTCCTGTTTCATTTTGTAGTTCTGAATCATTGTGTTTCCTGTTTTATTTTGTAGTTCTGAATCCTTGTGTTTCCTGTTTTATTTTGTAGTTCTGAATCCTTGTGTTTCCTGTTTCATTTTGTTGTTCTGAATCCTTGTGTTTCCTGTTTTATTTTGTAGTTCTTGATACTTGTGTTTCCTGTTTTATTTTGTAGTTCTGAATCCTTGTTTCCTGTTTCATTTTGTGCTTCTGAATCCTTGTGTTTTCTGTTTTATTTTGTAGTTCTGAATCCTTGTGTTTCCTGTTTTATTTTGTAGTTCTGAATCCTTGTGTTTCCTGTTTTATTTTGTAGTTCTGAATCCTTGTGTTTCCTGTTTTATCTTGTAGTTCTGAATCCTTGTGTTTCCTGTTTTATTTTGTAGTTCTGAATCCTTGTGTTTCCTGTTTTATTTTGTAGTTCTGAATCCTTGTGTTTCCTGTTTTATTTTGTACTTTTGAATCCTTGTGTTTTCTGTTTTATTTTGTAGTTCTGAATCATTGTGTTTCCTGTTTCATTTTGTAGTTCTGAATCATTGTGTTTCCTGTTTTATTTTGTAGTTCTGAATCCTTGTGTTTCCTGTTTTATTTTGTAGTTCTGAATCCTTGTGTTTCCTGTTTCATTTTGTTGTTCTGAATCCTTGTGTTTCCTGTTTTATTTTGTAGTTCTTGATACTTGTGTTTCCTGTTTTATTTTGTAGTTCTGAATCCTTGTTTCCTGTTTCATTTTGTGCTTCTGAATCCTTGTGTTTTCTGTTTTATTTTGTAGTTCTGAATCCTTGTGTTTCCTGTTTTATTTTGTAGTTCTGAATCCTTGTGTTTCCTGTTTTATTTTGTAGTTCTGAATCCTTGTGTTTCCTGTTTTATCTTGTAGTTCTGAATCCTTGTGTTTCCTGTTTTATTTTGTAGTTCTGAATCCTTGTGTTTTCTGTTTTATTTTGTAGTTCTGAATCCTTGTGTTTCCTGTTTTATTTTTGTAGTTCTGAATCCTTGTGTTTTCTGTTTTATTTTGTAGTTCTCAATCCTTGTGTTTCCTGTTTTATTTTGTAGTTCTGAATCCTTGTGTTTTCTGTTTTATTTTGTAATTTTGAATACTTGTGTTTCCTGTTTCATTTAGTAGTTCTGAATCCTTGTGTTTCCTGTTTTATTTTGTAGTTCTTGATACTTGTTTCCTGTTTTATTTTGTAGTTCTGAATCCTTGTGTTTTCTGTTTTATTTTGTAGTTCTGAATCCTTGTGTTTCCTGTTTTATTTTGTAGTTCTGAATCCTTGTGTTTCCTGTTTTATTTTGTAGTTCTGAATCCTTGTGTTTCCTGTTTTATTTTGTAGTTCTTGATACTTGTGTTTCCTGCTTTATTTTGTAGTTCTGAATCCTTGTGTTTCCTGTTTTATTTTGTAGTTCTGAATCCTTGTGTTTCCTGTTTTATTTTGTAGTTCTGAATCCTTGTGTTTCCTGTTTTATTTTGTAGTTCTGAATCCTTGTGTTTCCTGTTCTATTTTGTAGTTCTGAATCCTTGTGTCTCCAGTTTAGTTTTACGTCATGTCCTTGTGTGTTTCCCTCCTCTTTGATTCCCCTCATTAGTCTCACCTGTGTCCTGTGTTCTCACCTGTGTTGATGACTCTGTGTATCTAGTTCCTCTGGTTCCCCTGTCCCTTGTTGGATCATTGATGGTCTTCCCCGTACCGGTACAGCGGTTTGGCGCTCTCTTTCCTCGTTACTTGTCGCTTCACAACCATAGACTGTATAAATAATGGACATAGTATCTGTGAGGTCACCCATCTGTTCCTGAAGCACTGTTTTGAAGCAAATCGGCGGCGGCAGTCATATTGGTAATGTTGAACTCAACCAGTCAAAGTGTGAGGTAAAGAGGCGGGGTTTGAGCCTCCTAGCCAACAGCTATGTGTTCCCGTCCAGGAGTCAAGTCAGTCATGTCATTATTTGGGCAAAAACTCCTAATCTTAATATCTTCTGAACCGTTGTGTTAGAAAATAAATCACCTCCTGTACAGTGTGTACTGATAGAGAGATTAGCTATAGAGACAAGCCGTTTTTTGAACCAGGCTGTAAACATGTTTATTTCTGCTGTAAAGATCGTCTTCTTTGAATGGGTGTGTATGTGGTTTCTGGTGTTTCTGCAGTCAGCCTCTAGTGGATTCTCGATGAATTGCACACTTTTTCAAGTGGCCGAAGACTTTCATGGTGACATTGATGATGTCACATGCAGCGTCCCTTTGTACACTCAATCGTTGTTATTTGGACATGGATATTAACCATAATAATAATTTTATTTATAGAGCGCTTTCAATCAAAGTGCTTTACAAAGCTTAAACACAAATAACAAACAAAGACACAACATCAACATAGACTGTATTAAATAATGGACGTAGTGTCTGTGACGTCATCCATCTGTTTCTGAAGCACTGCTTTGAGGCCAATCAGCGTTGGCAGCTATATTGCTGCTGTTGAGCGATTGTGACGTAAAGAGGCGGGCTTTGAGCCTCCTAGCCAACAGCTACAGTGTTCCCGCCTCTCAATCAGGTCAGCTGTGCCTCTCATTGGAGGACTCGTAATCTCAATACCTTTGATATTGCCGCAGTACAAAAAAATTCACCCCCGTACAGTGTTTGCCGATCGAGAAATGAGCTACACTCGTCTTTTGTCCCAGGCTGTAAACATGTTTATTTCTGCTGTTAAGATCGTCTACTTTGAATTGTTGTGTATGTGGTTTCCTGTACTTCCGGAGCCAGCCTCAAGCGGATCATTCATCGTTCGGATAATTCAATAATTCATTGTTGGTTCAACTAAATAGCTGGTTTTGAGTGCTGTACCCTTAATGGCTAGGAGTTAGAAGTACTGTTCAGGTTTACAGTGTGCACTCATGACAAAGCACACACGTGCACACACACTCACATGTGCACACAAACAATCACACGCACAGATTCTTGCCCTGATCTTCCAAAATCCTCGATAACAATGCGGATAAAAATCACAGCTCAGTCGTAATCACTCATAAAACCCAGCGTGAGTTATTCATTGAGCTCTTTGCCAAACAAAACCCTTTCTTTGTTGCATTTAATTTAGATTTTAAAACGTGAATCATAAAAATCTCCAGTCAGAGGCACGCTGGCCAAATCTAACATCCACTCGTAATGACCGGGGTGTTTGTGTAGAGCCCGGTGGGATGAGCTTTAGGACTGCACGTCTAAATAAGGCGCAGATTGTTGGTTAAGATTTCAATTAATGTGATTAGAGTCTTAATTGGCTGATATGTTGGTATGCGTTTGGTGGTCATCTGGATGATCAGTAATAACATTTTGCACAATCCTGACCGACAGCCAAAGGGTTATAAGAAACAACAGTCCTGTGGATATCATGCACACATGCAGGCACGCTTAATGCATACCTTACTTTAACTGTGTAATCTATTTATTATCACAGGTGCACAACCACGAGACATGCAACAAGAAATCAGATTATTTTAATAAATCGAGGACAAAAATACTCTCTCTCTTTGCATGCACAGACATGAGTGCACAACCAAAACACAGAGCAGCCCTTCAACACTCCATTTGTCTCATAAATATGCTAATAGTGGACACTTTATAACAATTTATTTGCTACATCTTAAATCTTACTAAAAGTCATACATGATTTGTCATGTGTCAAATCGTTAATGTCGTTTTATACTTGTAAAAAGAATACAAGCTCCTGCACCGGGCTGCACACCCACACTCATTTGCAATAAAGGCACATTTCTAATATCAGAGAGCATGTTCTGAGCAAGTGACCAAGTTGAGGTGTGATCTGTTATTTAGACAGGTTGGATGCACTTCCCCACAGCCTGAAATTTCCCCCGGGGCTCTCTTCCATTTCTCACTGTCATGGATTTGAATCTTTTTACCACTGAACTCTTACAATTACTGAACATTCATCACCTGCCTACCTTCTTAGCTACCTAGATACTGTGTGGAGACCAGAGATATGGGGCAGACCGGTGCAGCCGGGAATACCAAGTACACTGCTGCTAACACAGTAATGACTTCTTACAAGATGGGATAGCAGGAAGACGTTTTCTTTTACAGTTTGATATCTGTGTTTGCATGTTTTTTTTTAGATGTGGACAGATTTTGAAAAGTTTGATCTTTTATATTTAAAAATGAGTTCAATTTTCACATTTTAACACTTCAACTGCATTTTTATATGTTGATGTTTTAGACTGACAAGTTGTGGGTCAAAGGTTGACCCAGTTTGGGTCCCGCTTGCACACGATACTCAGTCAACTTTTCTTCGCGTCAACTGTGTTGACCAAACACACCAGCCCTGTTCACATGTACTGATCGAGCGGCAAACTCCGGTCTCAAACGATGAAGCCAATGCGGTAGTGCTATAAACTGCAATACATCGAAAATCCGCTTGAGGCTGGCTGCAGAAACACCGGAAACCACATAGACATGAATGGGAAAAAGACAATCTTTGCAGCATTAATAAACATGTTTACAGCCTGGTTCAAAAAACGGCTTGGCCCTACAACGCTAATCTCTCTATCAGCACACACTGTACGGGGGGTGAATTTTTTTCTAACGTGACGGTTAAGAAGATATTAAGATTAGGAGTTTTGCCCAAATAAGGACATGACTGACGTGACTCCCGGTCGGGAACACACAGCCATTGGCTAAGAGGCTCACACTACGTCACACTCTGCCTAGTTGAGTTCTGCATTACCAATATGGCTGCTGCCATCGATTTGCTTCAAAACAGCTCTCAGGAACAGATGGGTGACGTCACGGATACTACGTCCATATTTTATACAGTCTATGGCAGGGGTGTCCAAAGTACGGCCCGGGGGCCAATTGCGGCCCAAGGTCTATTTATTTATGGCCCCAAGCTTCCATCTTAAAATGTGTTATTTATAGCAATAATTAATAGCATTATAAATGAATCACATTCTGAATCATTTGTACATTTGCAGTTTCGTTCAAGCGCACACACAAAACTAAAGTAAATCCAGAAACGTCTCAAAAAGCTTCACATGGACTACTTATCTAAAGCCAAAGCTCTGGGAATTCTGCAATACGGCAATAAAGAAGAAACACAAGAGCTGTTAAAGTTGACTTCAAATTAATGATTTTATCATGATTTGAAAATGTTCTTGATGAACACTAAAAGTTCAGAAGACACAAAAGAGGACATGACAAAATCAAAATGATGAAATTGTGCAGAAAAGGCAAATTTGGTGCATAAAACTAGTTCAGAACTCAGGGAAATAATTATTTTGTCTGCTGGTCAGAAAGGTCTTAAAAACAACATGAAAAAGAAGTGTGATGAAATCCAGATCGTGATCCTGCCATAGGAAAATATTGAGACAATATTTTTCCCACATTGCCTGACCATTTTCCTCCAGAAGAAGATGAAGTTTGCTAATGTATACGTGACTTGTGGAGAACTGAGGACTACCTAGTTACTAATTTATTGAGAAAGAAAAGTAAAATAATTGTTATTAAATAGATATTTCATCTATAACTTTTATGATTCCTAAGTATCGGTAGGAGCCACTGGCTCTAAGGTATTCTGACAACATCAAATGTGGCCCTCTTTGAAAAAAGTTTGGACACCACTGGTCTATGGTATTGATCCCGCCTTCTTACTCTTCACCTGGCTGTGTGACATACTTTATTGACTTTAATAGAAAGAACATTTCCAGGGACAACCAGATCAAATCAATCTGCAGAGAGGCCCTTTTTAAAAAAACAAGTTTTTGATTAAACCTCTTCCTGTTGACAAAAACATGACTATCTGATAGCATCTGTTCACAGCACGGAGGATATTTTTATGTTACTCTCATTTTATTTGGGGAGCACTAAACTTTAGATCTGTGGTGAATGGCTGAACAGGCACTGGCAGAGAGAAGAAGACAAGAAGAAGAAAAACACAGAAACTACTGAGGGATGTTTTTTAAAAACACACGAGAGGGTGAGGAAAAGAGACGTCGACTATTGAAGAAAATGGACACAAACTGCAACATGGTATGAGCTTAGTCACAGCACTGATTTTGTGAGAAAGAAACACCAACAGAAGAGTCTCAGGGAAGTTTACTAACACAGGGGATGCTTTTATTTTATATATCTGTGAAGTATGCCAACTAAACAACTGTTTTGACTTCATATGATTTCACAGTAAGGCTAAGATTTTAACGTGAATGAAAATGTTAATTTAATTCATTTATTAAACCGGCAAATAAGCTGATAGTAACATTGTTGTCATGGAGGCTCTACCGACCATCGAACTGGAGCTTTTATTGTTTACTGCATAAATAAACAATTTTTAAATCAACAAATTCATCTTCAAATCAACACTAAGTGTCACCTTCTTTATGTCTAAGTTATGAGTGGAGTAATGTATACAGCACCCTGACGTCCCTGCTGCTCTTAAAGGTACAGTGTGTAGTATTTAGTGACATTTAAAAGCAGACTTTGTAGAAATGGTATAGGAAATGTTTGTCCTGTGTAGGACAGAAGAAACACAATTCAAAGACCTTCACAACTCAAATTCAAGAAATCAAATGTTCTCAACCCCAGTGGAAATAGTAATAAGAAAATTAGTTTATTTTCACATTAGAAAAATAACAATGAATCTGATAAAGGTGTGTAATAGTTTCTTGATATCCACTTTAGTGGACACTAACTTAACTTGCTCAAAAATATGAAATTCTGAATATTGAAAAGAATAATTACAACACTTAATGTCCTTAGATGTAAAATAATAATAATAATATATATAATAATAACAATAATAATTACAATTACAACATATTATATCCTAAGTCGAAAACAATAAATACATAAATACATAAAATAATAATAATAATAATAATAATAATATGTTATTTAATATTTAATGCATGAAAGGATTAAATGGAGAGCAGATGTGGACCATCTTTCAAATCTTCAGACGAGCAGGACCAGACTCATGGGTAGAAAGCCGTCTGCCTCGACTTCCAAGACATAGAAAGAAGAACAGACAGAAAAAAAGGAAAGATGACACATGACAGTTAGCTTACAGTAACAGTTCCTCACCATATATTTCTAGCTTTGGCAAAATACCCACATATTAAAGTAAAATAACTACAAGGTGTCAAAACTCAACCTGGGTAAAGTCATGTTTAATGTGAACATGGTCTACTTGGACAGTCAGAGGTCATTTTATAATAATCTATGTAAAAAAAAAAAGGATCCTCTAAGCCGTGAGTCCTGTTAGATAACTGCATGTTGTTTTTCTACATACACAGTGTCTTATTACCACGTGCCCCTGTGTTCCTCTGCAGCTTGTCCCTCATGAATAAAAGGCCTTCTCTGTGAGGTGAGAGGATTTGCCCCCCATGGCACTCCCAGTCGCGCCCTCCAGTCCCTTGAGCTACTCACGCTCACTTGTAGAAGTCCCTTAACACTAACCCAGAAAGCATAAATATATTATAATCTCATCACCTGTCCATTTATACAGGTGTCACCCTGCCTCGCAACCTGATTTCCAGGAGGGCAGCAGTTTTTCCTGTGGCAGCGGTTGAAGTCACAGCATTATTATCAGGCGAAATGTATTCATGATAGCAGAGGTCCGAGTGCCCTGTGGGCTCAGTAATATAATACCAGACCTCTTTATCAAATTTAACAGTTTATTGGAAACAGCTTGTACACATGATTTAGGCACAGGACGGCACGGCTAGGCTGCGGGTCTCCTTCTAATACACCTCACATGCACACTCTTCACACACACACATTGTGAGAACTTGCAAACACATGCTGTATATGCAGTGACACATCTCCCTCCTTCTCTTCCTCCTCTCAGCTCTCTCCACATCATATCTAATATAAAGCTCTCACTGGATGAGGCAGCGCTTTTTCTGTTGGACTCCTTTGTGGGCTTTGTTGTTTGTTTTCTCTGAAGAGCAGAGCGATAACAAAAGCGTGACGTGACAAATGGACTTTGTGCCCTGCAGCCAGATTTAAGTGATAGGTTACTGAATGGGAGCTATCCTCCTATCTCATTTATATATACACACACACAAATGGGTGCACATGGAAGTGAACACACTGACACTTGTTTCCAAGGGACACTTTTATATCATTTTATCTTTAGAGTGTTCTTTGAACATGCATTAAAATCCAATCAAAATCTACCTCTATACACTATTAGAAAATATGAATCAAACTTAATATTTACTTACTTTTATTTTTACTTTTTTCTGGCATTAAATTTATATTTATATATATATTTTATTATTATTTTAGTGGAATAAATATATCTGTATACCAAATAAAAAGCATGTGTTGCCGATAAAAAATATTAAATCCTGAGTTTAAACCTCATTATATCTATTTTTATATATTAGACACTGCAAACCGAAAATAATAAATCATAAAAGACTCGACACACAACATTTCCAGTGTCCTAACATCCTCCTGACTCCTCACCACTCTCTGAGACCTCCTTTGGGGACACTAAATAGAAACCATCCGTTGGCCGGCTAACGATTTAAAGGGATGGTCAGAGGTCGAACTCCAGCTATTAATGATCCTTTTTAACAAAAAGCACGCACAGGATCCGTCCAATCAGAGGTAGCCAAGGAGTCACCCGGGGCCTGGAGAAGAAGATCTGTCTGGTTAAGGTTAGACTGAGGAAGAGCAGAGGCTGCTCTGATGTCTGTGTGTGTGTGTGAGAGAGAGAGAGAGTGTGTGTGCGTGTGTAAACAAGTAACAGGAGAGTCAACTGACCATCAAAGTGTGGGAATGTATGCAGAACATGTGCATGTCATTTTTATGAACATCTCTTGGTTTTATCCAGACATATACTGTATGTGAGATTCATATATTAAACACACACAAATACACACACACACACACACACACACACACACACACACACACACACACACACACACGCACACACGCACGCACACACAAACATTTTATTTTTCTTTCTTTTCTCACATGATATAATGAAACAATGCAACACACTGATTTGTTTCTATTTCTACATTTTGTCTGGACACATTTTTTTTAACTTTGCATGTGTTGATCAAAAGTCCCAAAGACACCAGTATATACACTACCAGCCAAAAGTTTGGACACACCTTCTCATTCAGTGGTTTTTATTTATTTTAATTATTGTCAACATTGTAGATTAATACTGAAGACATCAAAACTATGAAATAATCTGGTTTTGCCATAATCTGGATTACAACAGTAGTCAAATAGGTCTATCCATTGTGTACTAACCCTACCTCTGAACAACACAACTGATGGTCTCAAACACATTAAGAAGGCAAGTCATTCTACAAATGAACTCTTGACAAGGCTCATGTTCATTAGAAACCATTCCAGGAGACCACTTCATGAAGCAGACTGAGAGAATACCAAGAGTGTGCAAAGCTGTCATGAAGGAAAAAGGGGGCTACTTTACAGAATCTAAAATATAAAACAGATTCTGCTTTGTTTAACACTTTTTTATTCATTCAATAATTCCATATATGTTCTTTCATAGTTTTGATGTCTTCAGTATTAATCTACAGTGTTTACAATCATTACAATAAATACAAACCCTTCAATGAGAAGGTGTTTCCAAACTTTTGACTGGTAGTGTATGTATGTATATATATATTTTAATTTCTTGAAAGCAGAAATCCCGGTGTCTCCTCACTCACCAGCCTCTGTAGCCTCTGGATAGAACCGTTTATATTCTGCCCTGCTCGTGTTTGTTGGCAAAATTGCCATATTTAGATCACTGGCTTAAAAAGTTGCCAAGGTGCTGAGAGGTAAAAGTTTTCAGGGCGTTTACTGACTGCAGAGCTGTTATACGTCTGTGCCCTCAACAGGAAGCAGCTGTATGACCGAGGTCACCTGAGTGACTGAAGTCCTCTGTCACTGAGATGATGTGTCTGTGTATTGTTCCTCTTCTTTTGGTGTTAACATGTCTTCTTTAACCATTTTTGAACCTATTCAACTCTAATTTGTTTCATTCTATTCCTGTTTCCTCTGACTGTGGCTCCATCAGTCCTGTGGAAGTTAATTATGGGAGCCAAGCTGTTGAGGGGTTGAGGAGAAGCTTTTTTGCCTAAATACTGGATATACACCAAGTCTGGCAACGCCAGCGAGCATTGTCTGCCGTGATAAAATATGGACGGAAGTGCTGCTAGGCAAATCGTTTATCAGCCAGGTTTAGCATGCACATGTGAAAATGAAAGAGTGTGCTATCTGCATAGGTTGTGTGAGCTTAGTTTAGTGTAGCCAACGCCGTTTGTTGTGTATAAATGGCGTGCTGGCTGTCGCCCCTGTGGGACGTGATCAATCACACATTGCCGGCTTTGCTCTCTCACAGCTATGGGCAAATCTATTCTAAATATTCAAACTAACACTTCAGACACACCTTAGCTCAATGCTTTGTTGTTTTCTACTTTCTAGGCTACTGTTTGGCGCCAGTTTAAGACTTTAAAAACCTGATTTTCCTCATGTTACATATTCCAAATATTAAATATCATCAACTTATTATCTCTAATCTCTTCTGACACACACTGCAAGACTTCTCCCATTCAGCAGCACAGAACTAATGCTCTGTTATGATAATTAAATCTAACATATTTCTTCAACCCCGGACAAGTCATTATATGGAGCATGAGCTGGCATGTTTGCTCAGTCACAGAGCGGCCTCTAAAATAACTCTGCATGCTCAGTTTAGTCTCCCATTCCCAATTTGCCTTAATGAGCCGGTTCAAGCTGTCAGACGCGGGGAGAAAGGAGCTCTGATGACTGTCAATCTGCAGAGAGTGCAGAGGAAGACGGGGAGGGACGGATGAATGGGTTGAAGGGAGGGAGGAACAGAAAGAGGTTTAAAGAGGTGGAGAAAGGTCAGGCACAGATTACACTGGCAGTCGACAGAGCTTCAGGCATAAAAAAAGGAACCAGCGAAACAAAAAGGATGAGAAAGAGACAAAGAAATCCTGCTGATGATGACGGTCAAGGTTTGTGAGAAAACCTGGATCCATGTGTTGTCTGTTTCAGATTTGATCTGCCAGTTCACTGAATATGTGTTCGTACAAATGTAGAAGACTCAGACCTAAAGAGCAGAGAAAGACATCAAGGTGCAGTAAATCTACATTTCACTTTAAATTCACCTTATCTCGTCTTAATGACTAAATCAGTGACCGAAACAATGTCATTCTCATAAAACACTAAATTCCCAGTGTTTCCGTCGATCTGGAGGGGGGAACCTTTAGTACATGGCTATTAACAAGTAATCACAAGAGGTGTAATAATGAAGAATGCCCTTCATTTTTGCAGAGGGCAAGGTACACACCGGTGTCCAGCCCTCGTCTTCACAGGGAAATATGGAGGGAACTTAGGTGTTTGATGATGCGTTTAATTCTCACAGGAATACATTAATATGATCGTCAGTGGAGCGGCAAAGCCCTCAAGTAAGGTTCCCTCATTAGTATGTTTCTCTATTTCTTTTTTTAATTATTCAACAAAAAAAGAGGAGCAGCATGACAGATGTATTGGCTGTGTCAAGAATGATTTGAATTTGAATTGTGCATAAAATCGTGCAATTATGAGGCCTCATTGTGTGTTTGAGAATCTGATGAGTGTTTGCTGTGACGCAGGAGTCTGAGGACGGGGATCTTCAATGCTATATTTACTCTTCTTCAAGGATCAGTCATATTCTGTGGTTTTATAATGATCATACAAAGTTTCAGTTTAAAAAAATGATTCCTAAACCGTGCTGCAGCAGAGCTCCAGAGTGAGGTGGAGCAGACAGAGTTAACCACACCCTCTGGTTTCCCTGACTTCAAAAGCATACCATTCAGAGTGTGCAATGCCCCGTATGAGTGTGATGCTTCTACAAGTCATTCTCCAATCATCTCAGCGGGCTATTATCTCACTCTGCCATTGTCACAACTGGTCTGAGAGTCTTTCATCCTGCACATGAGCTAAACACCTGATCTGCACACACTGGCCTATTGTCTCCTGGGCTCTGCTCATTCAGCACAGGTGTGAGTTGCACAGAGATAGAACAGTTTAGCTTCTTGAAAAACCTTCATAAACCAAAAAGTTGGAGACGTTTCTAATCTGTACAAACAGAGAGGAGGAGTAGCAGGAGTATGTTTGATAAGCATGTTTTATCTTGAAGCACTGAAGAGTTTTTAAAGTCGTTTTGCAGACATAATGCCTGGATCAGCTGGGTGTCAACTCATTTCAGTTCAGGGGACACATACAGCCCAATTTGATCTCAAGTGGGCGGGACCAGTAAAATCATAACATAATAATCTATAAAGAAGGACAAGTCCAAATTTTTCCCTTTGTTTTAGTGCAAAAAAGTACAAGTACATTCTGAAAATGTTTACATTACATGAACTATCTTTTTACAAAAACAGCTGTTGTATGTTTCACCATGATGAGTCTCATTGTGGGCCGAATATATTGTTTAAGCCCTGAAACCTGCTGTGAACACACCAAGCACACAGGTTTCCCAGTCACCTGACACACAGAGTGTAATGTTTACAGCAAAAGAACAGAGATCATAATAATGAAGAAGGTAAAGTTGATTATTATGGACCTCCAAGCTCCAGCATGAAGAGTTTGCCCGCTGGACAGTGTTGTGTTAGTGCTAGTAGTGACGGACTATGACGTACAGACATGTATGGTTAGCACAGGGGTTCCCAAACCGTTCAGCCCAGGACTCCCAAAATAACGGTGCCAGAGACTCGGGACCCATGCTGTTACATAGGCTGGTTAAACATTGCTTACAGCCATGGACAGGCACTAATAAGCCAATCCAAAAACAGATATTTGAAACTGAAAGCCAGAATATTATTATATTATTTCAAGTTATTTAAAAAAGGTTGAAAGCAGAATGCGAGTCATCTTCATGTTTAGTCTGGAGCAGTGATAGGATATACAGATTCTGATTTGCATTCATTTTAACCGATATCTTTATTTACATTTTTATAATAATGGATAAAATATACAATTTTAGATACTCAGAGGGAAAAAAAAGCTTTTGAAGGAAGCACTTTTTTGGATGGGATCTCGCAATCAGTGCCTGGTGACCCCCAAGAGGTCCCGACCCCACTTTGGGGAACCAGTGTGTTAGCACATGCGTGATCAGAATCAGCTTTATTGGCCAGGTATGCTTGAACACACAAGGAATTTGACTTTGGTAAACTGTGCTCTTTTTGTACAAGGCATAAGAATAAGACCTACAAATAAAAATAAAATAAAAATATAATAACAATAACATCAGCTATAAATACAAAAGAACAACACATAGGCTTGACTAATATATACAGGCTAAAATAATATGATAGTGCAGTGGTGAGTAGCAGAGGTAGTTTTTACATTATAAAATAATAGTTAAATAATAAAATAAATAGAAATATGGAATTCAGCTTGGAGAATTGTTGCATTGTGTATCTACATGTATATTTAAAGAGAGTATTGATCCAACAGGTATGACACTGTTATGGTTTAGTGTTCATCAGAGTGACAGCCTGGGGGAAGAAACTGTTCTTATGGCGGGTTGTTTTGGCGCACAGTGATCTGTAGCGCCTGCCGGAGGGGAGGAGTTTGAAGAATTTGTGTCCAGGGTGTGAGGGGTCAGCGGTGATGCTACCTGCCCGTTTCTTGGCCCGGCACCGGTACAAGTCCTGGACGGGGGGCAGGTCGACACCGATGATTTTTTCTGCAGTCCTTATAGTCCGTTGCAGTCTGTGTTTGTCTAGTTTGTCTAGTGATATGTGGCTCCTTTTGAAAAAGGTGGATCCACCAATCCTGCTGTGACAAGTTTACATATACAGAAATGTTAGTGCTAATTGGATCATGAAGCGCTCTAAAAAGTCTGAATTTCCACCAGATTATGCAAACTGTAAATATTATTTTTCCACACTTTGAGAAAAAAAGTTCAGAGTGCTAATTGTAGTGGAAGTTTTTCCTGCTCCTGGTGGATAATGAAATAGAGACTCTTACCGTCCGACAAGGTTTTATTTTCTTTTAAAGAAAAGGTCAATCACCACCCGAGCGGTCAGAATGAAGGAAGACCCCGAACATGGGGAGAGCCTAAACATTTATACCTGAGGACCGCCCCCTGAGGTATGCCTCACACCCTTTGTCTGCTTCAGGTATCTGCACCAGGGCAGGGTTGTGTATTGAGGCAGGAGGTTTAGGAGGTGTAGACATCGCAATTTAAAACACAAAAGGAACCAAAATTGCCATTACATGTTCAGGTGCGCTCCATCAGCACTATGATTGTATGCGACCCCCAGAGGACAAATCTGAAATAGCAGTTACTGTTGGTAAAAAATGGCAGTTATTGTCTTCTCTGTAATTTTTTCACTTTGGGAAGTCGTCCGCGGGCCGGATTGGAACCTGTGGCGGGACGGTTTTCACCCGCGGGCCATATGTTTGACATATCTGGCCTATATGTGGAAACATCTAAATACAGAGGATGCAAGTGTAGCATCAGTACTCTCTTGTAAGCTTCTTATTCCAGCAGTCTGTGCACTCCTCTTCTAAAAGTTGTTGTTCTTGTTTGAAGCGTATGCCTACACTGTGTCCTACATCCAGAGAGGTGTAGCAGAAGTTTCTTGTAAATGTTAACCTACCTAACCATTTAAGATTATTCTGATGAATATTGTAACTTTTAAAAAGCTTTTATTTGTAATGAAGCTTCCTATGCAATAAAAAAAATTGCCCCCTTAAAAAAAAAAGTCCTTCTACAGAATCTTTTCAATGTGTCCTCTTGATTTCTGTGACACCGTTAACCACGTTTAGGTTTCAGCGCTTTGATTGGAGCTCAACACCGAGCTCTTGAAAAGGTTACGCAGGTAATTCATTGCTTGATTAGGCTCACTCTGCAATTAATCACGCTTAAATGAAACCCTCAAAGTGATCACTTAGCAATGATGATTAATGAAACGTCAAATATTTCCCACACTCCACCTCTCATTGGGCAGCAGCAGCAGTAATGCGGGTCACAGCTTTCACAGGGCAGTGCTGCTTAAAGAAGTCCTCGAGAGTTCATTCTGTCTTTTAAGTTTTGTTCTCGTGTCTTCTCCTCGCTGCGGAGCGGAGGACGCAAGTATCAAAAAATGCAGGTGCAAGGTCGGGAGGACGAGCAGCGCACCTCGTGGGCATGCGGGAGGACGTGTGAGATAGTTGTGTGTCAGTGATTGTTGAGTCAATTAATTATTGAACTTGGCATGAGATCAATCGTTCCAGTAAGGTGATCTCATTTCCAACTGGCAGCATATTGAGACTGTAACCTATGACAATATTAATCACTAGCACAACAGCAGGCTAATTCCCACATGTAATTAGTCTACATTTTAATTCATTGAAAACTAGCACTTTTCTAAAGTCGCTTAATTATGTACTTTCACTTAATTATACCCCTCCCTGGTTTGTTTTCAGAGCCACAGATGGAAAAACATATTTATTTGGGGAAAAGCGAGATAAAATAAAACACTCCACCTGGGAAAGGAGCGGCAGGTCTCTGCTGAGTTGTGCTGCGTCTGGTAGGAATTTACTGGATTAGCTCAGTCACAAAATGTGAGATGAACCACATTGTCAATCACCCTCAGGGCAGAGCGAGAGAGGAAGAGCTGTCAATCAAAGCAGGTCTTCAATCGTCCCATTCACATCGCCTCCTGGAATCAGTCTCTCCCGCTGACTGCTCTTTGACATTTCACGCACTGGGGCCACGAGGATGGAGAGGAAAAAACATCCTCAGATCCTCCCTTTTCTTCCTCTCTTTCTCTCTCTCTGTCTGTCTCTCTGTCCTCAATCTTTGTGCTTTAGCAGAAGCTGATGTGTGTGTTTAAAGTAATGACACTGCTCTTTCAGTGTGAGACAATGCAATAGCTGTGAGAAATAACTGAAAGCTGGAAAAAAAAAGTTGCAGTAACTCTGCGTGTAGTGACACGACTGTGCCATAAAAACAGAGAGGGTTGGACTGTGCAGTTATGTATCGTTCCCGTTCTGATAGATCTCTTCTAATATTCCTCTGAAAGGTTCAAACGTATGACTTCCCTGCACAGTATCTCTTCTGGGTTTCTACTTTCCTTGAGATGCATTATGAAATTCACACAATGCTCATCAATAAAATACAATGCATGCTAAAGCTCAAACAATGAATGCACCCACTTTGGAGATAGAGTCGATAAAGAAGGAGGAGAAAACAAACATCTGAAAAGCTGCTAATCTTCTGAACAGATTATTCCTCCTTGCTCGGGAAGATGCAGGCAGATGAAAAATCCGGCAGCAGCTTGTTGTCGTTTTTATGTGTTTTCCCTGCTCTTGTTTGTATTCCGGGGCGGCCGCCTGGCTCCGAGTGAGGCGTACAGAGTCATTGCTCTTTTGGCTCCCGCCCTGACACCTTGTGCCCTCCAGTGTGGACTCCTTAGCCGCGATCTGATCAGCATCTTTATAGTTTATCAGCCTTGGGGTTCAATTTTGGCTTGGATGCTTTTACAAATGAACGCAATCACTGGTGAGCCTTCGCATCCTGATTGCATCGAGAGGAGCGGGTGGAGGAAAGTTTAGTGGATTACCGTGCCACTTGAGGATGGAGCACAAACACACAGAGGCAGCCGCAGAGGGGGCCGCCTGAGCCTCCTCCCCCCCTCTCCCTCCTGCCTCAGCTATTGGCACTCGCTGCTTGTACTCTGTCTTATTTGACTAAAATAATATAATTGTCTCCCATCTTATTGCTTGTAAAGCCATCTTGTGTCTGCAGGCGATGTGTGTGATCAATGCACTATCTAACAGAATCAATTCTTCCAGGAATACCTTGTGTTTGTGAGATGATTCCAGGCAGCTGCAGCACAAGACGATCCGGTGGTACCAGGATTAGTTTAGCGACTTGGACCCTCCAGTTCACACTGAATAGTCTGGCACTTTGCCCATTTCTCATGTTGTTCAGCGTGTGTGTGTGTTTGTGTTTGTGTGTGTTTGTGTGTGTTTGTGTGCGTGTGTGTGCAAACAGGCTTCCCAGGGAATTCACATTCATATCGTGGGTTATGTGCACCATCCCTCGAACATCTTCTAAGCAGTTTATTCCACTTGTAAGCGCTAAAGTGTTGCTACCCTTGAGATGTTTTCCACTGCACTGGAGGATGGTAATGTATGTCATGTCATGTGTTGGATAAAATAAAACAGATCTCCTGAATTTTACAAGAGCAGAGGACTTTTATTATGTTCTTATCACTGAAGTATTTATTTCATCTGTCAACAGTTTCATCTCTGCGTCTGAATTATATCATAAACGTGCTCTGAATGAAAGAGCGCATGTATTTAAATCAATAAAGGTAAGTAAGACATTATCTCCTCATCATGCACCTGCTTCGTACTGCAATCCGAACATGTCTGCATTGATAGAAACCAATCACCTCTTAATAGAGTGAATGAATTAACGTCTGACTGTCTGCTCCCCGTGTGCACCCCTCCCTCTAATCCTACAACTAAACATTGGTATCAAAAGTGAATTATGGGGGACCTCTCGGGTAGATTGGGTAGAGAAATATGCCAAAAATTTATTAGAGACAGAAAGTGTGGGAATAGACCTCTCTGGAGGAGCAAGAAGAGAGTGAGAGAGGAGAGAATTAGGGAGCAGGATCAGGCCAAAGGGAACCGTTTTGGCAGGTCAAATTGTAATTGATTGTAAATGCAAATGTCTGCAGCAGAGGGAAGATGGTCTCACCAGCCTTGTGTGTTTTTCATTTTTTATGCAGAATAAAAAATAAAAAAACCTGTGAAAGAGCACGCTGCATGTTTTTAGCATGTTGTGGGAGCACGGTTTAAACTACTGGTTTGGAGAGCCTTCAGCTAAAGCAGTATCTGCTGTAATAAGCGTGGAGAATTTCCCAGGAAGTACCGTGGCGTATTGAGTTACTTCTACACGCTGGAAAAAAAGCACGCTTTATGCAAATTCAGGTTTGCCTTCGCGATTGTCATTCAGTTGTTTAGTTCGATGGCTTAATTCGATTTAGGGGGGAAAACAGCGATGCCAAATTGTGTCTTTCGATAACATCACAACAGAGATTGAGCTGTGCGTTATTGCATCTGCGTCTGGAGCTGGGTCTGTTTCTCTGCAGTTTGAGGCTTTACCTGAGAACAGCTCAACCAGAGAGAAGTCAGGTCCAAAATCCTTTCATTTCCTCTGTAAACCACATGTCATGTTCTATATTAGCTGGATAAAGGATGTATGTGCCTTCATGTCTGTGCACCTTAGATCTGGCTGGAGATTTCACCCTCCCTTCTTCGGCTTTTTCTTCCCCCCTTCCTGGGCTTTGTTTACTTTCCTAAAGTCTCTTCTGCATGTGTCTTGTTTTGTCGTTCTCTCTCTCTCTATCTCTTCTCTCTCTTCTCTCCTCGTCTGTCTCGCTCCGTCCTGCCGCAGCACTGCAGCGCCGGCCTCGGCCCGTTCTCTGGGTAGCACAGGAAGTGAAACTGTAACACAGAGTTCACTGGTAATTGGCCACGGTCACGCTAACCAAACAGGAAGGAATCTGCAACTGATTAGAATTCTTCCTCCTGCAATAATAGTTCCCCTGCCCGCCCCCCCCCTTTCTTACCCCCCGCCCCCACAAAATTAATTACATTCGGGGGTCTATTCCCACTATTGGTTTTCCTGTTTTGAAGCCGCATTATAGAGAGAAAAATCCCAAGACAACACAGTCTAGCTAGTTTTTCAATTACAGTGAGACAGGCTAAGTCATGAAGGGCTGAGGAAGCGCAGACAGGCATCCGTCTATCCGTCTGTTTATCCGGACAGGCTGGTCAGATCAGTCAGACTGCTGAATAATCTCTACACACACACACACAAACCTATGGGATTACACATAAACACACACTAACCTCACTATCTCTGGAGCTGCTCTTCTAAATAAACTCTCCTATAGTGTTAGAGATCTGATTCTAATTTTAAGCAAACAGATTATCTGACGATTTGTGTTACCTTCTAACATGTTTAAAATGTGAGAAAAAATCCACTATTTAAATATTTTTCACATCTTTGAGTTTTGTGATATTCATGTGAACACAATCCTAAAAGTCCTGAAAAAAAAAGTGTAATTTTTGAGATTTTAATACATTTAAAAGTTAGAGTTTTCAGAGTTTACTCTTAAAAGTAAAACTGTCATTAATAGGGGGTGCTGTTTGTAAAGTTGTGCACACTGAAAATAACAGCAACAATTCTCCACATTTAGATCCAAAACATCATAAAAATGTAGAATGAATTTTTAAAAGTCACTTTTTTTATCACATTTAGAGGAATATTTGTGATCTTCTTCACATTTAATTTTGCTGTGAAAAATATATGAAGTTAAGATCACTGTTATATATAAATGCTAAATCTAAATCTAAATGTTAAATGTTGCTCTGAGATCCCAAATATTTAGCTCATATGCAAATTCCCTCTGCCGCCTAGCAGAAATACCAAAATAAAAGCTTCATAAAGAGATACAGACTTAGTAATGACAACTTATCTTGTCTGTACCATAGACTGGGTCAGTTCTGTCTCTGAGTGTTGTTAAATCTCTTTATAGCCTCCAAAACTGCCTATCCAGAATTTTTACGGCGGGCTAGTAACCCATTGGAGTTAGTGACCGAGTATGATTGGGATATCTGTATCGCTTTGTGAAGCTTTTATTTTGGTACTTCTGCTTGGCGGCAGTGTGAATTTGTATTGGGCGCCTTACCAAAATAAAAGCTTCATAAAGAGATACAGATATCCTAACCATAGTCTGTCAGTACTGACTCCTACAGGTTATAGCTGGACTGACCACTGTAAAGGTTTTAAAGGCAATTTTGGAATCCACAAAGAGATTTCACAACGCTCAGAGACAGAACTGACCCAGTCTATGGGACAGACAAGCTAAACTTTGCATATCTGCTAAATATTTAGGATCACAGAGCAACATTTAACATTTATATTTAACATTTCAAATTATATTTAGCATTTAGATTTAAATTTCCATTTGGATTTCACAGTGATTTTAACTTAATATATTTTTCACAACAAAATTAAATGTTAAGAAGATCACAAATATTCCTCTAAATGTGATTGAAAAAGTGACTTTTAAAAAGTCACTTTTTTTTGGAGCTAAATGTTGAGAATTGTTGCTGTTATTTACAGTGTGCACAACTTTACAAACGGTGCCCCATATATTAACACTCCTTATAAAATATTTTAAATAAATAAAATATTTAATACATTTGGTTTGGTTTGATTAAAGGATCATAAAGTTGTGCATTTTATTTTCACGCATTGCATCAAACTCCAGACCATGTTCATTTTCCAGTACATATGCAGCTCTGCATTGAGTTGTATGTGAAACCAGAACCTCTCTCTGCCAGCTGGCACCAGTATCACAGCATCCAGGAGTCCAGTACGCTGCAGTCTGTTTGTGTGAACGCTGCCCACCTGAAATTGTTTTGATGTTGCATCCTGAACAAGTGTATTGCTTGATGTGACATATTCATTTTCACAAACGAGGTTAAGCACACAAGAGCAGCGGGACGTCGTGGCGCACATGAAATGTGGAAATACTGCAGTGTTCAGCACCTTTCACACGGAAATGAAAGTCAAATTGAAGAGATGCATTTTCATCTCATCTTCACAGAGAGACGCAGAGAACCAGAGCTGCCGCAAAAATAAATGAATGCCTAACAATGTTTTTGATGTCCTATATTTAAATTTGTACGCTTACTTACATTACTCCTACTTCCCTGGTCTTGGAACTAATCCGATTGATATGGAAATGGGGTGCTCTGTTTCATGACAGAGTTGGGGAGTGAGAGAGAGTCAGAGAGAGAGAGAGAGAGAAAGAGAGAGACAGTTCCCAGGTCCGCTCCTACTCAAAATGTGCTGAAAACAGATTTTCAGAATCCTCTGCCTTCATGGTATTGGTTATAGAGGATTACACAAACCACTTAAAGCTCAACAATGAGACGCTTTTTCCCAACAACAAAAAAGACCTTCATGCAGGACACATTCTCCACAGTGGAGGGGTTAATCAGGAGCAAATTAAGTCAATACTGTGATTGTGTTAGAGGCCGTCATCACTTAAATGATGTTTAATGATTCTCAAATGTTGAATTTTAATCTTCTGGATTTAAAATAGAGGTGGATCTGATCTGAGGATCTTAAAGGAAAAAAATATATTTATTGTTTTAAGTGGAAAAAAAGTAGAAAAATTCTATAAATTAAAAACTATAGAATAATGGGACTCACAAAATGAAATATGCAAAATCATAATTAAATGTAAGTTCAAAATATGGATAAATTCCAAATTTAGTGACAGCCCTGTTGAAATTGTTAGAATTGTACCTTTTTGAAACAGTCAAGTAAGTTCAGGTTAAACCTTAAAATGTACACTTTTTTATTCTTATTTTACATTTTTGTACAATAAAACTTATACAACACTTATATTTGACAAAGTTCACAGAGAGAGAGCACCCAAATAAAATATAGCAGAAAAGATTTTCATAGCAAACATTTAAATCAACGTCCTTTTTTAAGCTCATATTATTTTATTTGACAGTTTGTGCATGACTGACATGAACATATTTGAACAGGGTTAATAAAAAAGTAAAATAATAATCTAATCAGAAACAGAATTTATTCAATTTACCATTTCAGGTTGTAAATAAAAGCAATTCATGTCCTTTTTTTCAGTGCAGAACACTGAACTTAGAAATACACACACACACACACACACACACACACACACACACAGAAAATAGCAGTTCTTCACCCGTAAAGACACTTTAAATTAAAATACATAAACGATTATAAACTATAGGTACATTGCGGACATGAAACAGCTTCCCTGTACGTGCAGAAATGTGCAGGATGACGAGTGAAGGAGCTCACATAACATTTCTAATAAATGTGTTCGTGTAAAACAAACATAAACTCTTTTCAGACACATCCAGTTTGAAAAAGTGACGCTCTCTGTTCGACTAAACTTTCAGAGAAGTCAAACACTTTGTCATTTCTCTCCAGAAGTAATCTGCTGCAGTGTTTCCTGAAGCTCAGTCACATAAATCACATTAGTGGAATGCAGCTCCTGCATCGGCACATTCAAACCAGCTCCTCACAGCTTCCTGCTCACTTTCCTTACAAACCCTTATCTGCTCTAAACTCCTCTTTTTTTTATCTTAAACAGCATTTAAAATCATCACTTACCAACTCCCCTCTTCAGCCGAGCAGCCATTCAAGCATGTGTTGTCTGTCATTGGGGTTGAAAATTGGGGAATGGGCTGGAAATTGGAACCACCGAGGATGCCGTCCTGGAAAAAGAGGAAATCAAAGTTAAATGAGATCATGCATGCCAAGAGAATGTTTAACCAAAGGGCAAAAAGGAAGCTGGAGATAACAGAGAAGAGAAAACCGCTTAATGTTGTGTTGCTGCAGTCTGTGTGGAGTCTTTGCATGCTCGTGAGTGTGTGTGTGTGTGCGTGTGTGCATGTGTATTTGGAGGGCAGAGGGGGTGTAACTTGTCATCGCACATTAAACTGTCATTTTAAACATCTTTAAATATATATTTGTGCAGCTGCATCTCTAAATGTTTGCTTAAGTGAATGCATAAAGTTTTTGTGTCTTAAGATTCTTGAGCATGTACGTGTCCTCATGCGTGTTTTTATAGACACACAGGAATTTACCATCATTACTGAGCGTGTGTGGGTGCAGGTGTGTGTATATAGGTGACGAAAGGCCCTGCAAAGGTTCATCCTATAATGCGTTGTGTAAAAGGCGTTTGAAGTGGTGCACCACAAACAATTAATCTTGAGCCCGTGATTGAACTGAGCCCTGGTGATGCAGATTTCCCATGACAGGTTCACTTCAAAAGGACCTGGATCCTGCCCCACCCAGAGCGCCTATGGTTACATGATCGACAGGCACATGCTTTGTGTTCACATGAGAGGACACGGCGACGCAGGGCGCACCAACACAGAGTGGGGGGGTTACTCTTTAATTTGTGTGTTTATGCAGTTTTCAGACGTCGCCAAACACTCCTGGAAGCTGCCAAGAGAAGATGCAGGGCCTGAAGTCAGGTGATGTCTTCACACTTTAAGCTGTGACTGCATGTTGTATTTGCCTTTCTCTGAGAAAGGAGCACTTGTGTGTGAATGTACATGCTGCTATCAGCCATCAAAAGATAACAAAGGAAGCAATAAAGCAGGTTCAGTAAAATCACAGATAATCAGATGTTTGATTAACTTTCCTTTATCACGACAGCGCTGCATAATCCTTTATCTCACTCCGGCCTTTCAGCTGACGTCTAATCTTTGCATTTGTTTGCGCGCCTCCCTCACTGATGAAATCAGGCGTCCCTGTGTAAGTTCTCCCTGACAGACAGGTAGGAATGGAGCATGTCTGGATTATGTTTATTCAATTTAACTGAGCATTTATCCTCCCAGGTATTGCAGCTCTGTGTGTGCTGTGTGTGTAAGCTGAGGAGGCAGAGCGATCATCAGACAGAGACAGAAAGAGATAGAAGGATGACAGGAGCAAAGTTTCCAGTTCATGAGCTGGGGTGAGGGTGCACCGAGAGGGAAACATGCAGCCAGCCTGCACATGTCAAGGTCAGAAGACACATTCTTCTGAGTAATAAAGGCGGAGGTAGACAGAGAGATCTTCTTCTCGTGTGTGTGTTGATGGGGCAATGAAAGCAGAAGAAGAGTCAGTCCCTGTTTTTATTCACGTTAATTCAAGGTGTTGATTTAAATTGTCCTCTTTGTGAAATGTCTTTCTTTTGCAAATGATTCTGTTAATTTCCTTTCCTCTCACCTCGTTTAAAAAAAAAAGAAAAAGTTAAAGAACATGAAGTTGTCAATTTAACACAGGGTGATGTCATGTGAACAGAATACCTGTGGGTGTGTGCCATCTATTCACTGAATCATTTGGCTCTGCACTTTACTTCTTAATTCTCATCGCCATGAAACACTTCAGAAAGAATATCAACCCAGGAGCGATATTTTTTTTCTGCAAGCAAAAACTAGTTCAAAGACATTTTTCCCTTCTCCCCCCCTCCCTCGATCCTCAACTTACTGTCCTGGCATCTCGTCAATTTCCAATTTGCGAGGACTTTTACAAGATTTTTTTACTGATTTTGCTGCAACACTAAAACCCCCCCGGGCCAGTGGGTCATATAATTATAATGTGCAGGAAATGATAAGCGTGTTTTAAAAGTGAAAATTAGGTTTAATTGTGGTGTACGGTTGCAATGTGAGCATGAAATCACTAAAGTCAATCATAGCAGACTTTTGCATTATTTAAACTATTTGATCTGGTTTATGTTTGGAAGGATTTCATGGACTCAGGATGGTCAGCGTGATACTCTGGACATATTTTAGATCTGCATCTTTTTGTTTGTCCTGAGGTCTTCCTCATCAGTTTACAATTTAACTCAAGTGAGTCACCAGAAAACGTCCAATTGGTCGTAACTTCAGAAGGGAAACTTGTAAATCTTGTCACTAAGTGTAAATACTTGGGTTTTCTTTTCGAGCAGGAGCTTTCGTTTAAAGCTCTTGTTGCCAGTTTGGCCTCCAAACTCAGAGTGAAACTAGGTTTCTTCTTCAGAAATAGATCCTGTTTCTCCCTCAGAGCGAGGAAACGTCTCATATCTGCAACTTTTCTGATAGATTACGGTGATGTGTTGTATTTGGGAGCTTCAGTCTTTAAATAGTGTATATCACTTTGCTCTGAGGTTCGTCACGGGTTGCACACGCCTCACTCATCACTGTGAACTTTACGTCAAAGCTGACTGGCCATCCTTGAATGTACACAGGCATACACATTCAATCAATCAATCAATCAATCAATCAATCAATCAATCAATCAATCAATCAATCAATCAATCAATCAATCAATCAGACTTTATTTATAAAGTGCTTTTCATACAATGACATTGTAACACAAAGTGCTGTACATAAAAACAACTGAAAATAGAATCAATTAAGAAAAATATATTAAAAAGACCCCCCATCCTATCCGAACCCGACCCCAAATCCAACCCACAATCCTAAGGCTAAGAACACAATATATGCAACAATAATGATAAAAACAATAAACATACACCAAATAAATAAATGAAAAATAAAAAAGAAGTTGCTGAATGAACTCTCATGATATTTACATTGCCTATGTCTGATATTAGAAATGTCTTCTTGGCGTGGTCCAAACTTATTTGTGTGTCTACAAAGATCAAAAAGCCACTATGCCTTGTGCTTCTACGACATCTGACAAATGTGTGTTCCCCGTGTTCGGACAGAGTTCGGTAAGAGAGCGTTCAGTTTTGCTGCTCCTACTGCTTGGAATATTCTCCAGAAGGAGTTGAAATTGTCAGATTTTATTTCCATCTTCAAAGAAAGACAGACCACAGAACATGCCTGTGCTTCACAAAGTGCACTTTATTTGCAAATTAGTTGCACTTTTTAAATGATTGATAGTTTTTAAATACTGTCTGTATATACACTACCAGTCCAAAGTTTGGACACACCTTCTCATTCAATGGTTTTTATTTATTTTAATTATTTTCAACATTGTAGATTAATACTGAAGACATCATAACTATGAAATAATCTGGTTTTGCCATAATCTGGATTACAACAGTAGTCAAATAGGTCTATCCATTGTGTACTAACCCTACCTCTGAACAACACAACTGATGGTCTCAAACACATTAAGAAGGCAAGTCATTCTACAAATGAACTCTTGACAAGGCTCATGTTCATTAGAAACCATTCCAGGAGACCACTTCATGAAGCAGACTGAGAGAATACCAAGAGTGTGCAAAGCTGTCATGAAGGAAAAAGGGGGCTACTTTACAGAATCTAAAATATAAAACATATTCTGCTTTGTTTAACACTTTGTTGTTCATTCAATAATTCCATATATGTTCTTTCATAGTTTAGATGTCTTCAGTATTAATCTACAGTGTTTACAATCATTACAATAAATACAAACCCTTGAATGAGAAGGTGTTTCCAAACTTTTGACTGGTAGTGTATGCTCCATATGATTGAATTGTACTATTCATTTTGACGTGTGCTGCTGACCTCTTGGTCAGGTCGGCCTTTTAAAAGAGGTCTTGACCTCAATGGGTTCTCATCTGGTTAAATAAAGGTTAAATACAAATAATAATACAAATTCTCACGTGTCAGGCAAAGTGAAAATGAAAAGCACATTATCAACAAATGACTGTTTAATATTCTCCTTCTACAGAACTGCACCTTGGGAGCAAAGCCCTGCAGACTAAATGCATCACTTCACAGTTCTTGTGACAAAAGAGGAAACCTCTGACCTCCTGGTTTTACCTAACACCCATATACCTGACTTGAATAACAGCACCAATCAGGAAACAAGGCAGGAGACAGGATATGGAAACAAATGTGCGCGGCGTCCTTGGAGTAACCATAACAACTGCGAGTCCAATTTCCTCCTTTGTCACTTTTTGTAGCTCTGCCGTGAACTGGAGAGCGAGCCGAGAAGAGAACACGTTGTCGGCCTGACTGAAACACCGTCAGCTCTCCTGCCTGTGTGCAAAGCTGACATCCAGTTTCCTGAGTGAAGTCATTTCCTCTGTAGACGTTTTGCACAAACACGGGTCTAATACGGGGGAAGGGGGGCTGCGGGGGTTTCTGGGGCACTTCTTCTGATGGCAAACATTCACCTTTAAATTGAATTTCACCCCGGCGTTGTGGAGCACAGATAAGAGATTCAGTAGCCGTAGCTAACTGTGAAAATATTATGATAAATGGACTTTTATTAGTATTTTTCCCCATTATTCATGACAATAACGACACAATGCTCTCTGGCGGTAATGGTGCATGTGTGTGGATGCATCAGCGAGAAAGACAGGGGTACTTATTATGGAAACAGTGCATGATGAATGTGTTAGAGCAACTCAAACTTAATCTAAACTGCATTACATGTTGTTTTGAATATACCTCCCTGATATGCCTCCTTTAATGTACTATCAAGTGCAGGGAGCAGAATTGCTCTAGTCTCCAAATCCAGAGCAGCGCAGAGAGGGAGAGAGGCTTTAAAATACTGTCTGTGAGAAATGCAAAATTTATGAATACCCCCCTCACATCTCAGCGTGATTTATGTGAAATAATAATACACTATTTAATGCTTAAACATAGCTAGGAGCGATCCCTGGCTATCAAGATGTACAATGGAGTAATGGGGCTGGAAGACAAATCACCTTGTGGACTTGTGATGCTTATTTAAAGGTGCTCAGGCAGATATATTAAACTATATGTAATTGTACACTAACTCTGTGCTGTAGGCAGAGGCGGCAAACACAGGAGGAGGCCGGTCGTGATGCAGATGGAGTGGTGTAATCAATTTGACTCAAGCATCAGCATCCACGGAGGAGAGGAGAGGGAGGGAGGGAGGGGATGAAGGAAGACTTTTTGATCTGCTGTGCTGTCATCTTATTTAGTTTTCAGCCTTCATTCATTCAAGCCTCTCCACTTTTTAAGTGTCACAAAACTTGGAAACAGAAATCAGTTAAATAAGACGTTTACAGGATGAAAAAGAAACACGATGTTTGAGAGTGAATCCCCACATGCATCTTTTTTTTAAGGGTTTATGTGAACGCTGAGGAGCTGCAGTGTGCCGGTGTGTAAAGTAAGTTATAGGAGAAGGTGTGTCAGCTTTAAAAAGAGGACCAGGTTCAAACAAAGCCAGTGGTCACACAGATCTTGATTTATGTTTCACTGATTGCCTCATTTAATTAAAGTAAATGGCAAAGCTACAGCCAGGCCAAATTGTCCTAATCTGATGAATTGGCCCCGTTTTACCACCAAAAGCAGGTAGGGTAAATAAACAGGGTAATTACAATGGTAAATGAAGCCTCTGTGAGCGCGCCCTGTGGGCTGCGGGCGGCTCACCCAGGATGTACTGAAGAAGTGAACAACAGGCGTTCCCGTAACTTGTTTTTATCATCTTCCCTCTGTCTCTAAAAGCCGGCCATGCCAAGAAAAACACACTGACACACACACACACACACACACCTAGCAGGCACACACACTCTTACTCACAGATTCAAGTGACACACAAACCACAAACTCACCTCCCACCCCCAGCCCGGTGCGTTCGTGTACAATTATAGCTACGGTGATCCACAGGTGTTGAATTCTTCTGGCAAGCCATAAAACATGATATGCATGATTTGTGCAGTCAGCCAGGTCTGTAATTTCATTCTCCTTTTCTTTCATTTTCCCTTCCTGGGCCACACGATCCATTTTCCTGCTTTATGAGGGTGCAGACACCCAAAGAGACTTTCAGGATGATTACATGCCCCGTGCCATGGGGGGTCTGAGGAGCCAACGCACCCGCCTAAGAGCCGTGTCAAACCCAGATGAAAACATCTATTTGAATAAGATTCTGAATATTTGAACTGCTCGGGGTGTGCTTCATTTATCCTCCCAGACATTTGCTGATCCTGGAGTGAAGCGATCACCCTCCAGACGGGCTACACCAGGTGTTTTTGATGCATGTTTTTTGATCTACTTCAGAGTGTCAAATGTGTCCCTTTAGCCCAGGTGTGCAGCCGGCTCCGGTGTGAGAAGCTCTGATTTAAGAGGAGGACACATGCCCTCGTGGTCTTGTGAGTGTCTGGTGAAATAAATCAAGCGCACCTTACATGGATCATGTATTTAAGGAGACATTTGTATCCACACAGGCGGGCCTGATGTCACAGCACGTGGGTTGGTCTGCTGGCAGAGAGCTGAGATGTCCTCCAGGGGAAACCAAACAAACTCTGTCTGCCACTTTCACAGAGTTGCCTAAACGTGATCAGGGTGAGAGGTAGGTCCTCCACTGTGCAGCAATCACACACACACACACACACACACACACACACACACACAAACACAGCTTCTGGGTTGTATTTTTACACACCTACAGTATTAGAGCCGAGGAGGAAACTATAAATTGAGTTTGTACATATTAAAAATGAGTCATTATTATAATCTAATCACAGATTCAGAAAGCCAAATTTCCAATATTACTCTGAGATTTACTGTCTTGCCGTAAACATAAATTTAATGTTAATATCTATGTAAATAACAGACTCTCATGGATTTAAGATGAGGCTGTGTTAAATATAAATGTGCACATAAAGATGAATGAATGTGAAAAGCTTAAACAGGCCACAGATGAGCTGATTATTCTGCATAATATGAGCCGTTTTCCTAAACCTGTCAACAGAAAGAAGTCCTCCAGCTCAATCCATAAGTAAATAATATTCAGACGTAAAGCTCAGCATTAATCCTGCCGTGTGATTGACATTTCATATCTGTAACAATACTCCAAATAATTAAAAACAGGAATCTTGAAAGGTAATAGCTTCTCAAATCCATTAAGTAGTTAAAGGTTATGAGAAAAAAAAACAGGATTATTGCTCACAGCAAAACTCCTAATTAAATGACACCACGTAATTTGTTTCTCAATCCCTTTCTCTTCATAAGCACACTGAAGGTTAAATGAATGGGCACTGAAACATGTGTGTCATTTACCATCCCTGTGAGGAGACAACAAACAATCTTTCCCCCCCATACCCGTCTATATGTGTTAGAGGAAAGGCGAGTGTGGTAGATTGGATAAGCAGACACACAATTCCTTCTAAATTGTTTGTTTAATTACTTTTCTTTCCGTCTCCTATGAGCACACTTGGAAAGAGGGATGCTTCCCCCTCCTGGCTGCTCATAAGAAAGCTAAAGACTTCCCAGTCTCTGAGTGAGACCTATTCACTCAAATGTTGCTTCAAAGGAGGTGTGTGTGCAGGACAATGTTAAACACACCTGTGTGTGTGTGTGGATAAAAACAAGAATTAACATTAAATCTGAAAAAGCATCGGGAGGAAACTTCAAGGTCTGTGTCTCTGCAGAGTTTTATTGTTGCTGAAATGTTTGTGATTCCTTGTTTGACATTCATGCACGGTTTAAGTGTGTCAAATGTTAAGGAACTGCTCGCTTTAAAGCTTCATTATTTCTGATATTTTATTTAGGACATTTCAAAAGAAGTTCAAAAGGTGGGTCCAAATTAAAAAGTAAAGATTCATGAAAATCCTAACTGTCCCATACTTGTTTTTTAAATACCAGCTGTGGATGTGAAACGAATCATTTACAAGTCGGTACCTCTCAGGTGATAAATAAAGGCAAAACTATCATTACTTAAAAACACATTCCAGTGAAATGTTTAAACAGATACGTATTCTCTGAACCAATCAATCAATTAATCTTTATTTTACCAAATCCCAACAAATGTTCTCCTCAGACTCTTTCCAAACAGAGCAGGTCTAGACCGTACTCTATGTTCTATTATTAACAAAGACCCAACATCAAGACAGGATCAGATCCAGTCCCATCTTACAGACAGGACTCAGTCTGATCTCATCTTAATCCACCATGAGCAGAGCACTTTGCAGCATTTAGCAAGTTACAGTGGCAAGGACAAACTTCCTTTAACAGGCAGAAACCTCCAGCAGGACCAGACTCACGTTAGACACACATCTGCTGAGACTGAGGTGTTAATAAACTATGTTCACCCCTTCATAGTGATGTTGTTCATGTTGCCAGTTTGGATCAGGGTGAAGCCAAGAGATGAATAGCTCCCCCTGCTGACTGGCTACAGTATAGGTCATAAACCCGCCTCCACCATTAGAGGGAACATCAGTCACACTATAAAATTTAAATACACGTCAAATCATGCTGATCTATGTCGAAGTGCTATTTTTTCTTAGAAGTTTTTTATTTGATTTAAAAAATAGGGGATGTGATGTCATGATTGATTGACAGCTCTGTTGACCAATGAGGCTCCAGCAGCGTTATGTACCAGATTATCAGAGCAGAGGAGGAGTGATGAGAATGAAAACTAACACAAGAGTCTTTCCAAAACCATAAATATCTGCTTCATATCAACACAAGAATCTGTTCTGCTGTGGACTTAATCAGGGATCACTGGACGACAGTGTGTGATGAAAATCATCTTGTAAAACTGCACAACATATTGACACTGATTGAACAATTAGTGCATGCACTGCTGTATATTTCTTATTGAGGAACAGTGTCATTTGAAGCAGTTCCTTCCTCTAAGTCATGGTTTTACACCACACTTGTGCAGCAGTGCAGCATTTATTGGAATATCTAAAAGTGTGTTCTTTGGTTAGCGATGCAGGGCTTGTGTGTATAATTTGGCTCCAATAGTGCAATTTTCAGTGTACAGAGAGACGATATTTTGGATTCAAATCTCACAAGTGACAGTGTCCATTTTATTTAATGACTCATACATGTTGAGAAGTGTTTATAATATTCTGCAACACTTAAAGCTAGGGTTGGTAGTCTCGGAAAACCAGCATGAATTTGAATGTAGCTTTTCCTCATGACTCCGTCTAACCCCTCCCCTTCTCCCTCGGAGCTCCTCCAAAACGTCATCCCTACAGCATCCGGACGGAGGCTACAATACATCTACATTTTCTGTAGGACTTACTGAACGTCATTAATTATTCTGCTTGTTGGTGAGAGCTTTTTAGACTCTGATCCGGACTACAGTCCTGAGCAAAGCACCTCATCAGGTCAGAGGGGACAGGCCCGAGGACGAGCGAGAGGGGCAGTAAATAGAGTCAGGGGAAGCAGAGGCAGGAGACGGGGACTCGGAGGAGTGAACGTTGGGGAAATGTACGCTCTGCAGGAGGAGGGCAGAATGGCTGGACGGGATTTGATTGGTTTAAAATTTGGGGAGCCAAAAAACGGTGATTGGTTGGTGTTTTCCCAGGTTTACTCCGGCTGTAGATAGCAGCTTTTTTTCACTCTTTTTTAAGAACACATCATGTATTGATTACCATCAGGACATAAAGATCATTTAACCAGTATAACAAAAAGTGGATCTAAATCTGATTACCAACCCCAGCTTTAAAACAAAAACATAAATAGAGTTTTAAGTCTGGCACGAAGACTTACTCCAGCGACAATGACACCTTCAACTGTGATCTACACAACAGACACGAGCATACATTTCTGATGTCACCAAAACATTAACATGTTAGAGTCTGTGAAGAAATGACCTGACGGGAAGCTGTGAGAATCACTTCAATTGTGTTGACCTGGGAGTCAATTTTTAAGCAGCTGTGTCTGAACTTTAAAAAACATTACCTTGATCAACTGAAATCTTAAGAATTCAAAGACATTTTCAAGTAAAATCTGACTTCATATTTACAGAGAAGTATAAACATACTTGAGGAGGATTTGAGGGAAGGCCATAAAAACAGGCTAAAATGTTGTTTTTTAATTATTGATAAATTGATCATTTGTTTGGTTGATGAAATGAACACTGAAAAATGGATTCACTATCCTTCGGGCAAAGTTGAGCTGTGTAAAAAGTGTGTTTTCTACCATCAGAGCTCAGAGGAAAACAGCTTACCTTCAAAGAAAACTTCAAAAACTATATATTTCTTATTTTTTGTGAAGGGGCCAGAACAATTTTGGTACTTTTTTTAGGGCTGTCGCAATAATCCTGATGAGGAATCAATGTGTAACTCAATCGCGTGTTATTTGCACACTGTAGTTAAACTGTTTATGTGTCTTCCTGCTGCTGCTTTGATGAAAAATGACAACACCACTGCACCTTTGAATGATGCTTCATTAGACAGCTCAGCTGACAAGACGCACTCTGTGACAAACTGAAATAAAATATTGATATCTTTGAGTTTAAGCTTTGAGATTGTGCTGCCACCTCTGAGCTAAGTATACAGGTGCAGCTACTCAGACTGATGTCAGTGGGACGCCACATTTGAGAGTGTGTGAGCTACGGATGGAATCGAAGCAACAGAGAAAAAGACCAAAGTGGAACTCCTGAAAAGTGCACATGCTGTCGCATTAATCAGGGATCACTGGACGACAGTGTGTGATGAAAGCTATCTAGTAAAAACTGCACAACATATCGACACTGATTGAACAATTAGTGCATGCACTGCTGTATATTTCTTATTGAGGAACAGTGTCATTTGAAGCCGTCCCTTCTAAGTCATGGTTTCATAACATACTGGTGCAGCAGTTCAGCATTTAGTTGAATACGAAATCTAAAAGTCAAAATTGTAAAGTACATTTTATTGAATTCAATTGATTTCCTAATCATGACACAGGTAAGAAGTTCTCAACAATGCTGCTTTTTAAATGCCAAAACAATGTCATTTTAAACATGCTATAAAAAAAACACAATTAATTACTATTATCTGATGAAATTCTGCAAGTAACCATGAATTAAAAATAACCCTTTGACAGCTGGATTATTTTGACTTGCAAGTTCTAAAACCATCAGATTATTAAACATATATTTTTTGATTATATTAATTGATTACTATCTATTTGTTCAGTGCTCAAATACACCCTAAGGCCTTGGATTGATTCACTTTGCACAAACTGCAGGTGATAAGTAGAATCAGTATTTAGTATGACAGCTGCACTTCAAGTGGCTGATTTGAACAGCCTGTTTACTGAATGTGAATTGACCCCAGCCCTGATATGAGCTCTGCTCTGAAGCCTCCTCTGATGGTTAAAGCATATTAAATGGAGAATCTAAAAGGTCCAACCCACCATGCACCCTGTGCCCTCCGATGACAGAGAACAGATGAGCTGAATTTCAAACGTCCACAGCCACCACGAGCCAGTCTGGCTGCTGCGTCTCTGTTCTCTGGTCACTGGCAGAGAGGATGGCGGATGGCGGATGGAGGGGAGGGATGGAGGAGGAGGAGGAGGAGGAGGAGGGCGTGAGACGAGGGGGGAAAGAAAAATGTAAGAGCAGCGAGCCTAGCAGATCAAAGAAAATAACATGGGAGAGGATATGAGCGCTTTGAGAAGTAATATAGCCGAGATAGCATCTGTTTTCCGTAGCATGCAGGAGGCTTGAGACAAGCCCAGGAAAAAGACAACGCAGAGCGGGTGCACTTTAGCCCAGGATAGTCCAAACACAAATGGCTTATTAAGAAGCCCCCGATGTAATATCTGGCTGACATTAAAGTGTCTTCTTTTATAATGATTCACTGCTGGGGATAGAGCTTTCTTATGATACTGAAGCTGAATAAATAATATGAAGGATTACTTTAAGGGAGTGGGTGTTTATATGAGTGGATCTGAGTCCTTTAGAATAAGAGTGGAAGAAGAAAAACAGTGATCACTGTTACCTTACTGGACAGCCCAGTGCTTCAAGTCTCCAAAACAAACACTATTAGTCACCCTAAATGTTGAAATTCAGCATTTATAGTCCTTCCTGAGTCTCATCTCTACAATAACTCAAGTTATAATAAAGTATGATGAAGAGGGGATATAGGGGATATGGCTGTTAGTTATATTATGGGGTATGTTGTGTAAACTTTCAACCTTATAGGTGTTTTTTTCTTGGCTGATTGTCCAAACTTGAGAGCGTATTTTTAACCCTGGTTCATGGACTCTACAGAAACATATCTGTCTGTGTTTGTTTGGATAATAACAGATGTTGTTGTCTACAGATAACTATTTTTAGTTGACTAAATGTTACAATCTTGGACTAAAGCTCAGCTGAACACACTCATCCAGTTGTCTATTTTAATTTCTATGGTCCATATAGTTTATCAAAACCATTCATAGGTCACGCTCCCATATGAGCCTCCTGAAGATTGAATAATGTCCTTCCTGATCCGCTCTGCAAGAGGCCATATTGGATCCAGATTTCACTGGTTCAAAAGTCATTTCATTCCCCTTCATTTCTCCCCCCTCCTCTCCCCCACCCTCTCTCTGCTTTATTCCTCTCTGTCGCTCTCCAGCCTTCTCTCCGCCTGCTTTATTTATTGCAGGTCCAGTGGTGTGGTACAAAGCCATTACCCGCGCATATGTACCTTTTTGAATAATCAATAAATAATTATTTTATTATTTAATAGGATCGTAAGGGAGAAGGAAATGGGTTTTATTACATAAATCCATCAGGCGTGATGTATGGGTACACTTGTAAAGTTGGACGGCAGAGAGGGAAAGTGGTCAGACAGGCCTGCACTCACACTGCCGTGCATTGCTGAGCACTTTCTCCATGCCGGGTTGTAAATATGACATTTTGTCTCTTTGGGACTGTCAATTGGAGTGCAAAGGGAATGGGGGAAAAGGGATTGTAAATTCAGGAGATTAATTAGCCTTTTACATTTGCGATTCAGCCCTGCATCTTTTTCTGTGTACTGTGACCCCTATGAGCAGAGGGGTGAGAGACCTGGCTGCAGACGTCTCATTCCCAATGAGTTATTAACAGAATTTTTTGAATAGATGGAAAAATTGTAGCCTGGCCATTTAGTGTCATAAAGGCCGGGTTGGCGAGGCGGCAGGGGCCTCCCAGGGACAGGAGGCAATACCATTACAATCAAATCTGAGATGGAAGAGGGATTGAGCTGTCCATTCTGAATTTTTATATTGTCAGAGGGCCGAGGAGGAAATAATGCCATCCTGGAGTGTATTAACCTCTGGCTGGGGAAAGAGGACAGGGGTAGAGAGAGTGAGAGAGAGAGAGAGAGAGAGAGAGAGAGAGAGAGAGAGAGAGAGAGAAGAAAGGCAGGCGGCGAGAGGGATTTGAGATTGGACAGCCAGGGAAAGGGAAGGCTTGAAGAGGGAGGAGAGGAATGAAGAGGGCAGAAGAGGGTTTCATGCTGCAGAATCCAAACAGGGAGAGACAGGGATATGAGATGGCCGAGAGACAGAGCCCGAACAGAAGAAGGGAGAGCAGGGAATAATGCAATAAGGATTTAGAGACAAAGGCTGGAAGAAATGTATGGGGGGAGAAAAGCAGATATGGATGAGACTGCAAAGGGGAGGAGGTTCATGAGGAGGGGATGAGAAAGACAAGAGAAGAGGGAATCTTGAAGAAATGAGGAGATGAAGAAAGGTGGAGGGGAAGTTGTAGGGATAGATGTGCTTTGCTGAATAAATCTAAACATTTAAGAGCATTTCCATCACGTCACATGTTAATGTCCAAACTTTATCAATAATAAACACTGAGAAATCTGAATTTACCTGCATGTTGCATCACTCACATGTACCAGGATGCATTGTAGTACATCACCATTGCTTTATAAACACATGCAGCTGTAAATGTGAGTCAGTAAATGCATCCTCGTCCATCACATCCTCTGCATTTAAAATGTGTTATGCATTTATTTCTCCAAGAAACTACTAAGCCTCTTCTTTTATGTGTGCACTCCTGAACATTTCCAGAAAGTTTTAGAAGCTACTTGTTCACACATGTCCCTCGCAGGACATGTCATGAAAAGCATGATGCTAAAACCACAATGTGGTGTTTACAGCAAACAAAGCAGCAGGCACCTATGCTATGATGATGGTTCTTCCATTAATGTCCATGCTTCATGTTACTTAGAATCACACAAGGGGGCAGGCAGGGAAAATTCCACATAAAGTTGGGGTTAACTTTTTTGGCTATTTGCATTCATGAAGCCCACTCCAGAAATGTGAAGAACTTTTCAGGAGTTTGGTGCACATATACAGCTCCAGTCTCTAATAATACCAAAGGCAGGGTCTAGAACCCAAGCTCTGCTAGTCTGTAGTTCTACCAAATTGTTCAATACATAAATACAGAATGTAAATACAGAAGAAATGTATAGAACATTGACCACAACTGCTATGATGTTGGTGATTTCCATAAAAAGTGGGACGTTATGGAGAATCTTGATTAAAAACTGAATTTAATGGTCCACAAATCATTGACACCCTACAGTATATTCAATCCAAAATAGTGCAAAATAGCTAAAATATTTAGAGCTGAGAACATGGCGTCCATGATTTTCAAGAAGAATGTCAAATTTTGATTCATCAGACCACAGGAGAGTTTTCCACTTTGCCTCCTTCCATCTTAAACAGGCTCAAGCCAAGAACAGTCACAGTCATATAGGGTTTCCTCTTCACACAGTACAGTTTTAATCTGCATTGGTACATGCAGTGATGAATTGTGTTCAAAGAAAAAAGATTGGAAGTGATTTTGGGCCAACGCAAAAAGTAATGTCTGTTTTTAATGCAGTGATTTCCACTACAGTCATGTCTGTTTTTAATGCAGTGACTTCCATTACAGAGTCATGTCTGTTTTTAATGCAGTGATTTCCACTACAGAGTCGTGTCTGTTTTTAATGCAGTGACTTCCATTACAGAGTCATGTCTGTTTTTAATGCAGTGATTTCCACTACAGAGTCATGTCTGTTTTTAATGCAGTGACTTCCACTACAGAGTCATGTCTGTTTTTAATGCAGTGACTTCCAATACAGAGTCATGTCTGTTTTTAATGCAGTGACTTCCATTACAGAGTCATGTCTGTTTTTAATGCAGTGATTTCCACTACAGAGTCATGTCTGTTTTTAATGCAGTGACTTCCACTACAGAGTCATGTCTGTTTTTAATGCGGTGACTTCCACTACAGAGTCATGACTGTTTTTTAATGCAGTGATTTCCACTACAGAGTCATGTCTGTTTTTAATGCAGTGACTTCCACTACAGAGTCATGTCTGTTATTAATGCAGTGACTTCCACTACAGAGTCATGTCTGTTTTTAATGCAGTGATTTCCACTACAGAGTCATGTCTGTTTTTAATGCACTGACTTCCACTACAGAGTCATGTCTGTTTTCAATGCAGTGACTTCCACTACAGAGTCATGTCTGTTTTCAATGCAGTGATTTCCCCTACAGAGTCATGTCTGTTTTTAATGCAGTGACTTCCACTACAGAGTCATGTCTGTTTTTAATGCAGTGATTTCCACTACAGAGTCATGTCTGTTTTTAATGCAGTGACTTCCACTACAGAGTCATGTCTGTTTTTAATGCAGTGACTTCCATTACAGAGTCATGTCTGTTTTTAATGCAGTGACTTCCACGACAGAGTCATATCTGTTTTTAATGCAGTGATTTCCACTACAGAGTCATGTCTGTTTTTAATGCAGTGACTTCCACTACAGAGTCATGTCTGTTTTTAATGCAGTGACTTCCACTACAGAGTCATGTCTGTTTTTAATGCAGTGATTTCCACTACAGAGTCATGTCTGTTTTTAATGCAGTGACTTCCACTACAGAGTCATGTCTGTTTTTAATGCAGTGACTTCCAATACAGAGTCATGTCTGTTTTTAATGCAGTGACTTCCATTACAGAGGCATGTCTGTTTTTAATGCAGTGATTTCCACTACAGAGTCATGTCTGTTTTTAATGCAGTGACTTCCACTACAGAGTCATGTCTGTTTTTAATGCGGTGACTTCCACTACAGAGTCATGACTGTTTTTTAATGCAGTGATTTCCACTACAGAGTCATGTCTGTTTTTAATGCAGTGACTTCCACTACAGAGTCATGTCTGTTTTTAATGCAGTGACTTCCACTACAGAGTCATGTCTGTTCTTAATGCAGTGACTTCCACTACAGAGTCATGTCTGTTTTTAATGCAGTGATTTCCACTACAGAGTCATGTCTGTTTTCAATGCAGTGACTTCCACTACAGAGTCATGTCTGTTTTCAATGCAGTGATTTCCCCTACAGAGTAATGTCTGTTTTTAATGCAGTGATTTCCCCTACAGAGTCATGTCTGTTTTTAATGCAGTGATTTCCACGACAGAGTCATATCTGTTTTTAATGCAGTGATTTCCACTACAGAGTCATGTCTGTTTTTAATGCAGTGACTTCCACTACAGAGTCATGTCTGTTTTTAATGCAGTGACTTCCACTACAGAGTCATGTCTGTTTTTAATGCAGTGACTTCCACTACAGAGTCATGTCTGTTTTTAATGCGGTGACTTCCACTACAGAGTCATGACTGTTTTTTAATGCAGTGATTTCCACTACAGAGTCATGTCTGTTTTTAATGCACTGACTTCCACTACAGAGTCATGTCTGTTCTTAATGCAGTGACTTCCACTACAGAGTCATGTCTGTTTTTAATGCAGTGATTTCCACTACAGAGTCATGTCTGTTTTTAATGCAGTGACTTCCACTACAGAGTCATGTCTGTTTTAATGCAGTGACTTCCAATACAGAGTCATGTCTGTTTTTAATGCAGTGACTTCCATTACAGAGTCATGTCTGTTTTTAATGCAGTGATTTCCACTACAGAGTCATATCTGTTTTTAATGCAGTGATTTCCACTACAGAGTCATGTCTGTTTTTAATGCAGTGACTTCCACTACAGAGTCATGTCTGTTTTTAATGCAGTGACTTCCACTACAGAGTCATGTCTGTTTTTAATGCAGTGACTTCCACTACAGAGTCATGTCTGTTTTTAATGCGGTGACTTCCACTACAGAGTCATGACTGTTTTTTAATGCAGTGATTTCCACTACAGAGTCATGTCTGTTTTTAATGCAGTGACTTCCACTACAGAGTCATGTCTGTTCTTAATGCAGTGACTTCCACTACAGAGTCATGTCTGTTTTTAATGCAGTGATTTCCACTACAGAGTCATGTCTGTTTTTAATGCAGTGACTTCCACTACAGAGTCATGTCTGTTTTTAATGCAGTGACTTCCAATACAGAGTCATGTCTGTTTTTAATGCAGTGACTTCCATTACAGAGTCATGTCTGTTTTTAATGCAGTGATTTCCACTACAGAGTCATGTCTGTTTTTAATGCAGTGACTTCCACTACAGAGTCATGTCTGTTTTTAATGCGGTGACTTCCACTACAGAGTCATGACTGTTTTTTAATGCAGTGATTTCCACTACAGAGTCATGTCTGTTTTTAATGCAGTGACTTCCACTACAGAGTCATGTCTGTTCTTAATGCAGTGACTTCCACTACAGAGTCATGTCTGTTTTTAATGCGGTGACTTCCACTACAGAGTCATGACTGTTTTTTAATGCAGTGATTTCCACTACAGAGTCATGTCTGTTTTTAATGCAGTGACTTCCACTACAGAGTCATGTCTGTTCTTAATGCAGTGACTTCCACTACAGAGTCATGTCTGTTTTTAATGCAGTGATTTCCACTACAGAGTCATGTCTGTTTTTAATGCACTGACTTCCACTACAGAGTCATGTCTGTTTTCAATGCAGTGACTTCCACTACAGAGTCATGTCTGTTTTCAATGCAGTGATTTCCCCTAGAGAGTCATGTCTGTTTTTAATGCAGTGATTTCCACGACAGAGTCATATCTGTTTTTAATGCAGTGATTTCCACTACAGAGTCATGTCTGTTTTTAATGCAGTGACTTCCACTACAGAGTCATGTCTGTTTTTAATGCAGTGACTTCCACTACAGAGTCATGTCTGTTTTTAATGCAGTGACTTCCACTACAGAGTCATGTCTGTTTTTAATGCAGTGACTTCCACTACAGAGTCATGTCTGTTTTTAATGCAGTGACTTCCACTACAGAGTCATGTCTGTTTTTAATGCAGTGACTTCCACTACAGAGTCATGTCTGTTTTTAATGCGGTGACTTCCACTACAGAGTCATGACTGTTTTTTAATGCAGTGATTTCCACTACAGAGTCATGTCTGTTTTTAATGCAGTGACTTCCACTACAGAGTCATGTCTGTTCTTAATGCAGTGACTTCCACTACAGAGTCATGTCTGTTTTTTAATGCAGTGACTTCCACTACAGAGTCATGTCTGTTTTTAATGCAGTGACTTCCACTACAGAGTCATGTCTGTTTTTAATGCAGTGATCTCCACTACAGAGTCATGTCTGTTTTTAATGCAGTGACTTCCACTACAGAGTCATGTCTGTTTTCAATGCAGTGACTTCCACTACAGAGTCACGTCTGTTTTTAATGCAGTGATTTCCACTACAGAGTCATGTCTGTTTTTAATGCACTGACTTCCACTACAGAGTCATGTCTGTTTTCAATGCAGTGATTTCCCCTACAGAGTCATGTCTGTTTTTAATGCAGTGATTTCCACGACAGAGTCATATCTGTTTTTAATGCAGTGATTTCCACTACAGTCATGTCTGTTTTTAATGCAGTGATTTCCACTACAGAGTCATGTCTGTTTTCAATGCAGTGACTTCCACTACAGAGTCATGTCTGTTTTCAATGCAGTGATTTCCCCTACAGAGTCATGTCTGTTTTTAATGCAGTGATTTCCACGACAGAGTCATATCTGTTTTTAATGCAGTGATTTCCACTACAGAGTCATGTCTGTTTTTAATGCAGTGATTTCCACTACAGAGTCATGTCTGTTTTTAATACAGTGACTTCCACTACAGAGCCATGTCTGTTTTTAATACAGTGACCCCAAAATGTCTTTGCCGCTGTTGCTTACTAATTGTTGCTTAGTGTTCTGCTCAAATACGGGTCTGTGTAAATAGTTAGGAGTATGCTCTAGACCTTCTGTCTTATAAAGTGTCTTGAGACAACATTTTTCCTGAATTGTCATTATAAAAATAAAGACTGATTGATATAATTTTCAGTCGCAAATGTGAACAAGTCTTTTGCTACCTAAAGTTGGCGTAGCCTTCCGATGGACCCCAATCTGTGACATTAAAAATGAATATAGCAGAGGTGAACTTTCTATAGGTGTGGTTTGTTTTAGGGATCATAAAAAGGATCAGTATTTATTTCTGTCTTTTCCATAACCAGTTTAAAACTCCTCACAGTTTTTTTAATACTAATCTAACTTATTATTTTTAACTATTTGTTTTTATTTGTATGTTTGTACTTTTTGTTTTTTCATGTTCATGATCTTTTTTTTTGGCCATAATTAATTCAACAAATTGCAATATTTGCAAAATTAAAAAAATATGGATGAAACTAAATTTGAACCCAAACATTTAAAAAAATTTAACTGAAATGTAACTGGATTAAATGTCTATGTTATCTATTTTGGGGGTAGATGTCTATTTTATTTTATTTTATTGAATTCACATTTTTATTTATTCATATTTCTATCTTGTATTCCTTCTCTCTATTAATATTTTGACTCACCCCCGGGATAAATAAAGTTTTGATTCTGGTTCTGACTCTGAAGGTGTATGTTAAATGTGAATTATCCAAGAAAAAAAAAAGGATAAAAGAAATAGAAGAAAGGAAAATAAAATAAAATAAAATAAGGTTCAGCAAAATTGTAGAAGTATTGAAATTAATAACCCTGGTAACTTACCCATAAGTATTTATCTATGGCTTTAATTTAAGGCTGTAGAAACTCAGTGTTAATATTGGTAACCTACTCTGTCTGACCATTTTGAATTATAGTAACTGAAGTAGGATAAATGTCATATTCTTATTCTTTAAACAAGAGGGAACAACATTTGTGAAAATGCATTGAAGCGAGTACTATGTTGCCAAGCAGGACATACCAGTGGAGCCGGAGTGTTGAAGTCCATGGTGTGAGGAAGAAGAGACCTCAGTGGCTCTGTGACTGAACAAGGACCCCTCATCATCCTCACATGTAAGACTGAAAGCCTGTTTCTGTTGAACTGCTCTAACTCTTCCATCTGCACCTCTCTCTACATGTAATACTTCATCATATAATGTTCTGATTTCAGAGTAGTACAGTCATTACATTGGTAACGTGTACTACTAACCCTATGGTACTAACCGCACTGACTAGTTCCCCTGCTGCATTGCGTGGCCGTGTCGACCAATAGCGTCACAGGTCAGAGGTCAGAGTGTACCGGAAGTTGTTGGCTACTTCTGCCACTGCAGCTGCTGCTAGTGCAGGCAGCTCCTAGCATGCTAACCCGTTTCTCAGCGTGTTTTCTCTGACTGTCATCACACATGGAGGAAGTGAAAACGATGGAAATGTGCGGAAAAGAGAGCGGACACGTACGAGGAGATGAGTTTGAATGGCATCAACTCTGAAGAAGAAGAGAAGCTAACGCAGAGAAACCCGGAAGTGTTGTCAGAGGTAATGAGCTGGCTACTGTAGCTTGTTTGTTTGGGACAGAAATCAAAGTCAGATACTGAATCTGTCACTGATAGAAGTTGTTGCATTAAATATGGTTGACTTATCGGACAGCCGGTGATGTTAGGTGCGTTATCTATGTGTAGTTGTTATGCTAAATGAATTAGCTCGGTTAGCATGCTGTCTCTGGTCTCCTAGCTGACGTTCCTCCTATCATACTTTCCCCACATGCGTCTTTACATTCACACTACGAGTCCACACTGTGTCTGATGTTTGGTCTGTGTGGCTGTCTGCAGACCTGGACTATATTTAGTCTAGATCCAGACTGCAGACTTCAGTTATATATCTGCTTTCCTCCAACAGGAACCATAAAACTCAAAGCTGACACGGTGTACTTCCATTCATCTCTCCCTTCCAACACAAATATTAACTGTGCTTATTATGAGCCCTTTTTGAGAATCAATAATAATAATAATGATAATAACTTTATTTCACTTCAGAACAACGACCCAAACAGAGAAAAGTCTTAAAGCAGAATAATGGAGAAGACAAAAAGCTCAACAACAGATGATCCAACCAGTAATTTACTAATCCAGCATAATAACCCAATCAAAGGAGAACTCGCTCAGCCTCATTAATCCACATGTGAACCGTAAGATAAACAAGAACCCATCAGCACAGTGAGACTTGAACCAGCATGACTGCAGAGGTGAGAAAGATATTAAGAAGAGATGAAAACAATAAAATAAAGACATTCTTAAAAAATGATAGAAGAGAATAGCCTTTATTTGTCACTGTAAGGTGTACAATGAAATTAGAAGCGCTCCTCCTGAATGTGCATGTGATAAAGAGACAATATGAAATATATTACAAAATAAGTGTCCAATATTTACAGTCCGGCAGGAAGGAGAGGTATATGGTCAAATATGTCACATGAAATGTGATTGTTGCACTGGTATAAGAGCAAAGAGCCACTGCAACCGTGCGTGACGCCATCTTGGATTTAGTCATCAGGCAGTGATGATAAAATTATAGTCATAAATAAAACAATAAGATAAAACAGAGTCATGAGATATAAAACAAGATTAAAAAACATCAGGCAAATAAAACAGTACAAATAAATGCAACATATTAAAAAGTATGAATAAGATTAAAAGTCTGTAAAAGTGGGTTTTAAGAAGAGATTTGAAACATGTTACTGATTCTGCAAGCCTTTTCTCCTCAGACAGGTCGTTCCACATCCCTGATTGAAAAAGCTCAAGCTCCTTTAGTCTCTTTTAGTTTTAAGTTGCGACTTTGAAACAGCTACGAGGTTCCCACCTGAGGATCTAAGGCTGTGAGATGGCTCATTGGGGATCAACAGTTCAGATATGTAACATAGAGCAACACCATATGTGCTTTAAAAGTGATCATTAGGTTTTTAGATCTATTATTAAACTAATGAAGGGAGGCTAAAATCAGGGTAATGTGACATCATCTGTTAAGAAGCCTGCTGGCTGCTGCATTCTGTACAAGTTGGAGGCGTGAGAGTGATTTTGATGAATACCGGGGAGGAGGTATTCAGGTTTACTGGAGAAAATCAGAATACAGAATACAGAAGGAACAGATCCAGAAAGGTCCTGTTTGAGAGTTTCGTGTGCATGTTCTTAATTTCATATCAGGCTGAACTAGAATTACCAACAGAGGAGTGTTGACTCACGCTGACTCCTTTTCATTTCCGGCTATTGGTTCATTCAAATAATGAAGCTTCATTGTGTCGACTATTTGGGGCATGATTTCTTCCAACATGTTTTTTTTATTATTATTATTTAAATGCAGAAGATGTAAACCTTTGCTAAAGTTTGTTGTATGACAGTCGCCTGATTTGTTTTTCCTCCTGCGTCATGTCTCACAGGAAACATGTAATCCATCTCTCTCTGTTCCCGTCAGAGCTTCAGGTTTGTTCCTGACACTTCAGACAGAGAACACGATAAATCATAATGCTTAACTGCTTCCTTCTCTTTCTTCTCACAGCTGCCAGCAGACACAATGAGTGCCAAATATGGCCTGGTGGGCTACAACAGTTCACGGAAGCACATTTCCATTTCCATCCCCTCGTCCACCGAGGTGATGTCCCCCCACATCAAGTCTGTGGAGGAGCTGAGGGTCCTGGGAATCAACTTGAGCAGCTTCAGTCCCCCTACACAGTTCTGCATCTGTGTGGCTGGAGTCTTCCTCTTTTACCTCATCTATGGATACCTGCAGGTAACACGAAGGCTCATACTGAAATACTTTATGGAACAGCTGTAATGTGGCTCTGTGTCTTTGTAACCCATTATTTGTTTACGTGCACGGTTTTGCTGAGTAAAGTTTTGTTGCTTTGTGTAAAAATAGTCTGTGAGACAACAGACTTTGAGATTCAGGATGCTTTCATGACCTGCTTTCTGATTCTGTATCCCTCCCTCCCCCCAGGAGCTGATCTTCTCCGTGGAAGGCTTCAAGCCTTTCGGTTGGTACCTCACTCTGGTCCAGTTCGGCTTCTACTCCACGTTTGGACTCGTAGAGCTCCAGCTCACACAGGACAAACGCAGAAGGTAAACAGTTCCTGCTCTCAGAGAACGGCGTGTACTCTTGTGTTGTTTGCTCAGTCATGTTTTATTCTGATGGTGCACTTCACATTTAAAGACACAGTGTCGGTTCAAATCTTCTGCAGCTTTCAGTGTAACACTAAGATGTTTCTAACTGACTCTCCTGTCTCTCAGGATACCGGGGAAGACCTACATGATCATCGCCTTTTTAACAGTGGGCACCATGGGCCTGTCCAACACCTCGCTGGGATACTTGAACTACCCGACACAGGTCATCTTCAAATGCTGTAAGCTCATCCCAGTGATGATTGGAGGAGTGTTCATTCAAGGTAAGCTGTCTTACTTGTGATGGTTGGGATTTTTTTCTGCCCTCTTCCTGTTTGATTCATCATCTGCTCTGTAGTTACTTTTATTTCTATGATCTCTTTACTTTTCTCTCTACATCTTTATGGGCTTTCACAAAAACATGGAGCAGCACACTGGTAGACAAAAGATCTGACCAGGGTTGTTCGGGTGTTTTAAGCGTTTGCTCGTTAATAACCCGATGCTCCAAAGTTAGAAAACGCAAAATGATTCAAGATAACTCACTGATTTGTCCTGTTGGTTGATTTTATGGAACATGCAGCATTTTGTGAGCTTTTTAACCCTTACTGCATTAAAGTATGCAGTCCCCTCCATCAGTGCGTCTATTAATGTCTCATCAGTTATAATGTTAATGTTTGTCACACTGAAGACAGCTGTGGTCTGCCTACGGGATATAACTACACACGCACACACCTATATTCATACAATGTTGTGATATTTGACTGATTGAAAGTATTGGACACATACTAGACTCTATTTCTGGTAACTTCTTTCTTATTTTGTATGTGAATTCCACCTGTTTTTCTGACAGTTAAGAGCTAACTTTAACATAAAACAGAGAGAGTGTGTGTGTGTGTGTGTGTGTGTGTGTGTGTGTGTGTGTGTGTGTGTGTGTGTGTGTGTGTGTGTGTGTGTGTGTGTGTGTGTGTGTGTGTGTGTGTGTGTGTGTGTGTGTGTGTGTGTGTGTGTGTGTGTGTGTGTGTGTGTGTGTGTTTTTAAGAGTAAACTGTGTCTCTAGGAGGAGATTGTCCTTTAAAAGTAAAGAATGTGTGGCTGACTTTATTTACCATGGTGCTAACCAAAATGAAGAAACACTGTAAAACAATAAATGTGAAACACTGGCCACCTTCAACATCAATCAACTAATAAGATCGTCTTTAATCAGGACTTTAAAGTAAAGCTTTTGACTCCCGGCACTCTACAGCAGGGGTTCTTTAACTTTCAGCCCGTGACCCCCAAAATGTAGATGCCAAAGACTCACGACCCCCACTGTCCCTCAAAGTGATTTAATGTGGCTTCATTTAGCTGGTCAGCAGAAAATGACCCTACCTATATGAGCATGTGTCTGTGTTTCCTGTGCTGTTATGAATTAAAATACTGCTACTGATGCTTTAGATAATTAACTGTTCACTAACCCTAAACTTAGGAGTCATCTGGAAACAAAGAACCCCCCAGTTTTGTCTCGCGACCCTTCGGGAGCCCCTTCTCTAGAGTCCCCCCGTACCTTACCTGGAGTCCAAATTGAGTCGATGCTCTGCAGCTTTTGTAGAGTTCAGGCGACCTTTGGTGTTAAAGAACCTGTCAGGGCTGCTGTCACCCTTTATTTTAGTAATCTATTGATTATTCTGGTGATTTAATCGAGACATTTTTTCTTCATGAAATCCCTTTCACTTCATAATGTCATGTAAAAGAGAAAACAGGTTCTTCTAACTGTCTTTAAAACAGATCAAATCAAATGAGCCCTAGTCTGTGTCTTCATTGCACCGGTATCTGTTTCTTTAAGAAATATTTTCCCAATTTCATCTGATACTATTGAAATACACATTACACTGTTTATAGTACATCGACATCTTTCTACTCCTCCCTTTTCACAAACAGCAGTGAGCCCCACCCCTCCTCACTTCCTTTCTCGTCTCTCTACCTGTCGTAGTATTCATGAGCAGCACGTTTTATCAAGATTCTTAAAGCTCATCTGGGTCTTAGATCTAAGCCTTAGATCCTCTGGTGGGTCTCTTCTGGTCGTTTCAAAGTCGAGGCTCAAATCCAAAGGGGATCGAGGTTTCTCTATCAGAGCCCCTCGACTTTGGAACGGCCTCCCTGATGAAATAATGCTCGCAGACTCAGTGACATCTTTTAAATCTCTTCTTAAGATCCATTTTTACAGACTTGCTTTTATGTGACCTCATCCTTTTATCTGCTTTTTATTTTTATTAATTTGTATTATTTTTTAAATTTAATTACTTAATTATTTTAAATTTAATTTAATTATTATTATAATATTTTTCACTTGTTATTTTAATTTTCTTAATCAATCATTTTCTATTTTCTCTAATGTGATGTCGTCTTTTTCTTAAAACCCTTTTTATTGTCCTTTAATGCCTTTATTTATTTTCTTATTTATTTATTTTACTTATTTATTTATTTTACTTATTTATTTAATTCATTCCTTTTTTATATTTATTTATTTATTTACTCATTTGTTTATTTTTTATTTACTTATTTAATTAATTCATTTTTTATGTTTTATTTATTTATTTACTTATTTGTTTATTTTATTTACTTATTTAATTAATTCATTTTTTATATTTTTTTATTTATTTACTTATTGTTTTATTTTTTTATTTATTTACTTATTGTTTTATTTTTTTATTTATACTATTATTATTTTTTTAAACCTCTTAAACATTGATTTATTGATCCACTGTCTCATCACTTTATTCTCATAATTTTTTGTGATTATTCTTTTAATATTTAGGTTGTATTTTTGTTTTCTCCATTGTTTGAAATTCTACACTCCTCTGTCTGTTACAGGTTTATTTTATCTTCTGTATCCTGCCATGCTTTGTTTGTTAAAGCGCTTTGTAAACATTTGTTTTTAAAGGTGCTATACAAATTATAATATTATTATTATTATTATTATTATTATTATTATTATTATTATTATTATTATTATTATTGTATTATGATGTCACAGACTGTGAGCCACATGTGGACGAGGTTCATGACGAAGAATCCTGTGATTTTCCAAAACTAAGAGAGTGCAGAATAAACTCAGCACCAACCATCTGACCATGACTTTAAAAATCTTTTCAAACAGCTCTTTGAGATGGTTCATGTTTACCTCACACTTCAGTCAATGCATTAAGAATGTGGACGCACTGAAGGAGCTCTCCCTCCCTCTCTATGATAACCTGCAGAGTGTGTCAGACACCGCAGGTCATCAGACACAAGCAAGAGAGAGCGACATGAGACTGTCTGATTCATTGAATGACAAGCTTATACTGACTAAATAAAAATGTAAATACTTCAGAAGTCCTCCCAGGTGTCAGCTATGTGTAGAAACACTGGACTGGAGGTTTAGACACCCTGCACTTTGTTTTCTTTTTGTTTCATTTTAAAGCGATTCCACATTTTGGACATTTTCTGCTGTTTCCACCGAGGTGTCTGTTCTTTTTGCCCCTTGTTATTTTCAAAGCAAGCACTTGCGACACCAAAATATCCATCTGTGCGTCACACTGTGTGCTGTATATATATTTAAAGAAGCCTCCAGGCAAATTAATTGTTTTATATTTAATCCTATATTTGTATAATTTGTATGGCATCCAAAAACAATTCTACATATGGTTTTGAGGAGGCATGGATACAGAAGCCAGCCTTTCAGTACTGGACTGCCAACTGTACTTAAAACCTGAGACCGAAATCAAATTTTAAATGAAAATGTTACAAATTCATATAGTCCAAAATGTAAAGGGATGAGCTCAGACCAGGTATGATTAAAACCTTGTGAGTAAATCATCAGTTTTTTATCTGAACCATGGAGGGATCTCCATGAAAATGAAGGTTGCTGTATTACTTTCAGGAAATGAAATAAAATTAAAATAAAACATTTTAGATTTCACACCTCATGCCAGCACTTTAACAATTTCCTTTAAAGCACTTTCACATGTAATCCCTCTTCTTATCTCTTCTCACGTCTGTTGTTTCATTCGTCAGAGCACAGTCCTGGTTTCTCTCTGCTCGTGGTTCTCCTCTCCGTCTGTCCTTTCATCCTCACGCCGGCCTTTTCAAGGTTCTGTGTCCTCAGCGTCAGACAGGTTTTCACTGTTTTGCCTTTCTACATCTCTGTCTCTCCCCCCCCCTTCGGGAAAGGTAGATGTGAGGACCACGGTCCCTGAAGGGGTCATGTGGAAAACAGAACTTGTTCACTTAGAATGCAAAGAGGAAAGAAAGTGAGAGAGTGGGATGGACAGATGAAGGGAGGGGTGTGGGGTTGCATCTGATTTGAGGCCCTTCAAAGGCGAGTCAGGGAATCAAAGCCGACCACGGCCAACCTGATGCTCCGTCCCCCTGTCATCCTCTAGGCATCCATCCGTCAGTCTGCTTTTGGAAGACTCCTTCATCCTGTTGTTTTCCTCCCAACTTTAGTTTTTTCACAAAGCCTTTTTTTGGTGCTTTGTTGCGTGCACAAACTCAGGAAACTTCTCATTGTCAAGAAAACACACTGCAGAAACTTCAAGTCACATTCTGACCTGAGCCAGTGGTCGTCTTCTTTATTCAAAAAGAGGGGGGGCGTCTTTTGAAGAGTCTTTTAAGTGGTGCTGGTTTCTCTGTGTTTTTGATGTTCCTAAAGGTTTCAATGAATTAAACCAGTCACACCCCGTTCTGTTGAGCTCTCACGCTGCTGTAACCTTTCAAACCATTTCCTTGTTTTGTTTTTGTGATCTCGGGGTGAAAAGGATCTCAGGGATTTAGAGAGATTCAGAGTGCAACATCAGAAAGATATTCAGAAGTATTCAGTTCTTGTTATTTGTGTTTCAGGTAAACGCTATAACCTGGCCGACGTGTCTGCTGCTGTCTGCATGAGTCTCGGACTCATCTGGTTCACGCTAGCTGACAGCAAAGTGGCCCCAACTTTCAACGTCACAGGTGACTTTTCTCAGCAGACCCTGATGGTGTCATAGAAATGATCATACATAAAATCGATCTCTTTACTTAAAGGTGACACATTGTAAATTGGATGATCTGTGTTGCATATTTGTCCTGAGATATCAGTGTTTTTAGTTGTGCATCATTCTGTGTACAGGTGTCCTCCTCATCTCCCTGGCGCTGTGTGCGGACGCCGCTATTGGAAATGTGCAGGAGAAAGCCATGAAGCTCCACAACGGCTCCAACTCTGAAATGGTACGCCAACAAATGTTCATACAAGAGAGTTAAAAGTATGAAGGTCTGATGATGTTTCGGGTCAGTCGTTCTACAGTTATTGAAACGGAATGATCAATCTGTGTGTGATGTCACTGACTGGTCACCTGCGGTTGACAGGTGCTGTACTCGTACTCCATCGGGTTCGTCTACATCCTGACCGGCCTGCTCTGTGTGGGGGGGCTGGGGCCTGCAGTGGCCTTCTGCTCAGAGGTGAGTGTGACTTAAAGGCCTCCAGCATGAGATGTGTCTGACTGTGTTGTAAATTGTTTTGTTAAAGAGAAAATAAACACTGTGTTTACATGTTACTTAGTGTAGTGATTTATAAAGAAGACAATATTTACATGGTTGCAACAATGAATGTGAAAAACAGCAAAGGTTAAAGGCTGATTTATACTTCTGCGTTGAATCAACGGCGTACCCTACGCCGGGGGTCCGCGTAGCTCCCGTACCTACGCCGAGGCCTACGCACGTAGCTGACGTGCACCTCCTCCAAAATGTAACTCCCCGTAGAGCCGACGCGGACCGCAAGCTCTGTGATTGGTCCGCGCGGCGGCTTTGTCTTTCCCGCATTTAAAGCACTTCCGGGATCCCGGACATCGGCCGCACATCGTCCGTGTATTTCATCTTCTCCTCTCTATTCTTCATGTAATCATGTCTGTATGATAAACAGCAACATGTATCAGCTGTAGATTAACAGAACACGCTCTGAATCTCTGTGGAAAAGGAAACAGAGATCGTAGCGGGACCGGAAGCAGGCGACCGGCTATCAGAGAGACCACACTGCCCTCAGGCGTTTCGTCGGAGAATAGCTGTGCGACACGGATACACTGACGCACAAGTATGTGGTGCTCATGTCTGCGTCAGCCCCTGCTGCGTAGGGGAGACGCAGAAGTATAAATCAGCCTTGAGGATGTGAGTTATATTTCATGTGTTGGCAGGAAGTGCTTTTATTTTGAAGAACATCACTGAGTTGTTGCTAGTTTGATGATGTTGTAATTAGACCAAGCAGCAACCCCCGGTCTCCAAATATGAAGCCCATGCGGAAGTGTTATAAACTGCAGTTCATCAAGTGTCCACTTGAGGCTGGCTGCAGAAACACCAGAAACCACATACACACCCATTCAAAGAAGACGATCTTTACAGCAGAAATAAACATGTTTACAGTCTGGTTCAAAAAACAGTTTAGATCTGAAGAGCTCATTTCTCTATCGACACACACTGTTCGGGTGGATTTATTTAAAACTCTGTATTTTTGAAGATATTAAACTTACGACTCTTTCCCAAATAAGGGCATGGCTGACTTGACTGACAGGCGGGAACACTGTAGCTGTTAGCGAGGAGGCTCAAGCCCCGCCTCTTTACCTCACACTATCTCGACAGAATTTAGGTTGCGTTCAACATTTCCAACATGGCTCCCGCTGACGATTGGCTTCAAAACGTGGGTGACGTCACGGGTACTACGTCCATATTTATACAGTCTATGGATTCAGCACATCATGCAGATGTCTGTTTTAACCAAGAGAGAGATTCCGGTGGCTGGTGGTGAGGCTTTCAGCAGTGTGTCTGCCCCCTGGTGGCTGGTGGTGAGGCTTTCAGCAGTGTGACTGCCCCCTGGTGGCTGGCTGCAGTATAGGTCAAAAAATCCGTCCCCCCCATTCATTTGAATGGGGGAGCAGTCAAACTTTAAAAAATAAATACATGTGGTACGAATGTTTCTCACATCCGTATGCTGTGGTGATATGTAGTTAGTATTTGACTGTTTTGTGTTCAAGTCCTCTTTTTCCTGAAAAGTTTCTTTTTCGTTAGTTATTAGAGTTTAAAAAACGGGGTTTTACTTCCGGGTTTCCTTTGATTCACAGCCGCCGTAGAGAGAAACTTCAAAGGGCACACAGCGTCTTGTGACGCTACGCTGTAGGGCGGAGCTTGTTACAGTGGCTTCACAGGCTCTGGCTGCACAATGGCTGCGCCCAGGAGCGGGATTTTTTGGCTTCAGAACCGTACAACGGGAAGAGGTGGAGCAACGCTGTCCATTTTTATTTACAGTCTATGGTTTTAACCATAGACTGTAAAAAATATGGAGGTAGTATCCGTGACGTCACCCATCTGTTTCTGAAGAGCTGTTTTGAGACCAATCGGCTGTGGCAGCCATATTGCTTCTGTCGAGCCAGTGTGACGTAAAGAGGCGGGCTTTGAGCCTCCTAGCCAACAGCTGCAGTGTTCCTGCAGTCAGCTGTGCCTCTCATTGGAAGACTGGTAATCTCAATATCTTCGAAATTGCCGAATTAGAAAAAAATTCACCCCCCTCACAGTGAGAGGACATCGAGAAATTAGCTATCCAGACTACACTCATCTTTTGTACCAGGCTGTAAACATGTTTATTAATGCTGCAAAGATCGTCTTTTCCCCATTCATGTGTATGTGACTTCCGGTACTTCCGGAGCCAGCCTCAAGTGGATCCTCGATGAACTGCAGCTTTTAACACTTCAGCATTGACTCGTATTTTTAGACCGGAGGTTGCCGCTTGGTTTTAACCCCTCTCCCCTCTGTAAAGCTACATTATATGAACAGTAAACAGCTCAGTTCAAAAGAAACATCACAGCCTGCTGCTCCAAGGTCCAGTCTGTGTATTTACATTATGATTGAACTGCTTTAAAGTGTGCTCTTACTGTATGTGCTCTTTGTTAGTCCTGGTTCATCAGGAGGAAACATTTTCATCCATCTCACTGAGAGTATTAATGTTTGTTCTCTTCTTCCTCTCAGCATCCTGTGAAGACGTACGGTTACGCGTTCTTCTTCTCTCTCACCGGGTACTTTGGCATCTCCTTCGTGCTGGCCTTGATCAAGCTGTTTGGTGCCCTGGTTGCAGTTACAGGTCAGTTTAATGTTCACTGTGATAATGTAATATTGAATCACCTGAATGTAGAACAGAAGTGTTGATTTAAAGATCTTAGAGAGTCTCTGAGCTCTTCTTTGTTTGTACTGAAACATGTTGTTTTCTTCTTTGCAGTAACCACTGGGAGAAAGGCCATGACTATCGTTCTTTCCTTCATGTTCTTTGCGAAACCTTTCACTTTTCAGTAAGTACGGTCACCTTTTGACTTTGATCACTTCTCGTGGAGTTGAAAACCTAACTGGTCGACACTCATTTCTCTTCCTAACAAAGAAAAACTTGATTCTGCTCCCCTGGCCCTGGTTTTCATGTCCTCAGTCCATTTCAAGACCTTGACTCCTCCACTGCTCTCTCCCCCAGTCCTTCACACTCACTCAGTCTCCAGCGACTCTGTGCTGTCAAAAGGGTCTTGTTTTCTGCTGTACCTCCAAACACACACATACACACACACACACACACACACACACACACACACACACACACACACACACACACACACACACACACACACTTTAAAAGAAATATAAACACTTTTCAGTATCCTCTTAGCCAACTTTATTCCCCCTCCAGCTGGTGCCTTCCACCGTTGCTGGACTCAGTAACTTTTCTGGCTCCAGTTTACATTTCGAACCAAAAACAATGATTATCAGGATATTTAGATTTAGAACAGCTTTTTTTCCCCCAAACATACATTTGTCTTAATTACTTTTAGAGATAAAATGAAATCAGTCCCTCCAGGATTTCACAGGATTTTTCTGTGATTGTTGACAGCTTTTTGAAAAAATTGCAGTGAAAGTTGCAATTTCTTTTTTTGCTTTTTGCCCCCCAATAACATCTCAGGGGCAAGTAAATACGTTAATCTACAGTTGTTTTTAGAAAACATTCTTGATGTGGCCACTGACTGTATTTTGATTCTCTTGACTCGCAGTAAAATGCCATGAAAGCGCTGAATTGCACATTTACGACGGTCCCTGAATGCACCTCGCAGTGACAGAGGTACCTGACAGGCAGTTCACGCACTCTGAAATGCATCTGCATCTTTGATGACGAGGAGTTGATCCAAACTTACTAAATGTGTCTGATGTTTCACCAAACTGGATTAAATCAAGCTGTAGACGAGGAGCTTTTTACGGTAACCACGGCAACAACGTCAAACATCAAATAGTAAACAGACGTGCCCCGGTTGTGTCTTTGTCACTAACGTACACTGGGAGTAAAAATCATCAATGAAGATGAGACAGATGCATGGAGGTGAGGAGAGCTGGTTCATAAAGCACACCTGCTGCAGGTAGAGACCAAGCTAACACTGAGCCCCTCAATCTATAAATAACAACGTTGTCATCATCACTTGTCCTGCCTGCTGTCCCCTCTTTTCACCCGTTCTCTGTGCGTGTTTTGTTGTTGAAAAGTGCCGATCAGGTGAGGACTTAGGTTTATGTTCCAAGGAAGTGAAATTGATGATGAAACCGATGACGTACAGGGGCTGAGATGAAGGTAATTGGTCGCGCTGATTGGTTGAATTTGCGTTGATAGTTGCGATCGCGAAAACGCAACTTCCTGGAGGGACTGATGAAATGAACTGAAACAGGAAGTATCTTAGTTACCAGATTTCAGGAATTAAACATGTTAATACAAAAAGACATGAGCTTAGTCCTCACTGTTGTTCTGAGGATGGTGACGGAAGACCGAAGCCTTTAACTGACATCATTTCACTCCTCAAACTATTCAGAGATCTGTTCGGTTATTTGCGTTGATGTTTGCATTAGTTTCTCACCTTTGTCCGTCATTTGAATTAAACAAACTTTGTTTCTAGTTTTAGCCCTTCAAACTTCATACTAGGGATGACCACAATTAATCGATTATCGATTAATTGATTGTTAAGAAATTACTCGAAACACACATTTTTGTTATCAATTTTCCATCACGTGGAACAAACATCATGTGGTCTCATATTACACTCATCTATCAGGGAGGTGTTTAAGTATAGTAGCATGTTTCGACGTGAATCAGCTGTTAAAGGTGTTGCGCTACAGCAAAGACGCTCAGCTGGCGGCTGCGGCTGCACGTCAGGTCTCCACGTGCGTTTTTTAAAAGAGGATCAATACAAAACTGCTGCCAACAACAACACGGACACAAAGGTTGACAGCTTTAAACAGGATATTTCCCACCTTTCCCGCATTTCCCGCCTCATGTCAAAGGCAACAGACAGGTGGGAAATTCTGGTACGCTACGTTTACAGAGCAGCAACATCAGAGCCGTCTGGGCTTTTCTCCAGCGGGACTGATTATGACCCGGTTGCACTCCTGGCTGACACCTGACCGAATACACATGTTTATTTTTCTCAATAAGAAGGAGTAGACAGAAAACTGGACACTGTGAGTCTGAAGTACTTTTCTGTTAGTATTATGAGCCTTCGCTTTATAAGATTATGTCCGCGGAGAATGTTTCTATGAGCCTGATCGTTGATATTCTGCATGTCAAACGTGTGCCCGTATTCAATCCCGTCAGTTATATGCATTTTGTTGCTGTAGAAAATATAATTTAGGGGGAAAACAACCTATTTGGCATTGTTTTTGACGTAAGAATAATAATGGGGTTTTTTTATCAATTAATCGATAATTGATCGTTAACATTTCCAAAAATCGATCACGGGAAATAATTAAAATGTACATCCCTACTTCATACTTAAGGTCCTTTGAAAGCAGTCTTCCAATTGGCTGCCCTCATGAACCCCTCACTGTTTCTGTTTATTGGATAATGTATAGTCAATGCTGGTTATAACCATAGACTGTATAAAATATGGACGCAGTATCCGTGACATCACCCATCTGTTCCTGAGCGCTGTTTTGAAGCCAATTGTCGGTGGCAGCCATATTGGAAGGGGCGGAGTTTGAGCCTCCTCGCCAACAGCTACAATGTTCCTGACCGAAAGTCAAGTCAGTCATGTCCTTATTTGGGCAATCACTTGTAATCTTAATATCTTCTGAACCATTGCGTTAATGCTGTAAAGATCGTCTTCTTTGAATGGGTGTGTATGTGGTTTCTGGTGTTTCTGCAGCCAGCCTGAAGTGGATTCTCGATGAATTGCAGTTTATAACACTTCTGCATGGGCTTCATCGTTTGAGACCGGAGGTTCGCTTGGTTATAACAAACAGGGTGAGACGAGACCCCTCTGCCTCCAATCATGGTCTCATCTCACCCTGTCAGGATTCTACTAGGCATTGCTACAATGCTAACTATACATTATCACATGATGTTTGTTCAGATAAAAAAAGATTGTTGCTCTGATTGCACAAATCGTATCACTACAATGGCTACAGATTTTAATCTTTCTTCTTGTAGCACAAACAAACGCAAAACTAAACATCTCAACTCATGGTCAAGTCAAAACAGCATGCTAATATAATAATAATTAGGTTACGTTGGAGACTATAAAGAATATAAAGGTTTACCTCATTCAGCTCTCTTTCTCAAAACTTTTCAGTTGACACACCTAGCACTGTTGCTATTCTCACCACACTCATGTCTTTTTCTTTGTAGTGATCAGTAACTTAGAGATGCACACACCAGCTCTGCTGCCATGGCAGGACAGGATCCAGCATTAAAATATCCAGATTGTTTGGCCTACCAATTCAGTATGCTAATAGAAATTAGCAGCTTCTCCAAGCGGCAACCTCCGGTCTTAAAATGTGAAGCCAATGCGTGTGTTATAAACTGCAGGTCCTCGAGTGTCCACTTGAGACTGGCTACAGAAGCACAGGAAACCACATACACACCCATTCAAAGAAATAAGAATGACATAAACATGTTTACAGCCTGGTTCAAAAAATAGTTTAGGTCTGAATAGCTCATTCCTCTATCAGCACACACTGTACGGGGGGTGAATTTTTTCATAACTTGTTATTGAAGATATCCAACTCATGAGTTTTGCATAATTAGAGGCACAGCTGACTTGACTGACAGGTGGGCCCACTGTAGCTGTTAGCGAGGAGGGTAAAGGCCCGCCTCTTTACCTCTTGCTAGGTCAACCTTAAAGGTGACATATCATGCAAAATGAACTTTTTAATGGTTCTCTACCTGAAATATGTGTCCCTGGCATGTCTACAAACCCCCCCGAGAATGAAAAAAATCCATTCTGCCCCTGTTCTGATTTCTCCACCTTTCTGTAAATGTGTGTGAAACGAGCCGTTTCAGACTTCAGTGTTTTTGTTACGTCACAACAATATCCGGTCTGTCACGGAGTCAGAGCTCGGAGCTTGTTCAGCCCATAGACTGTATAAAATAATACTGAATCCCTCCTCCGTTTTTCATTACCTGCACACATGTGTGGTAACAAGGAGCTTAGGAGGGAGGCATGCTAGTTGTAGGCTGTCTTAATAAACACAAAGGTCGGTTTTACTCCCCACGTCTGCAGATTTGAAGATCTAGTGGAGGATTTTTATTTGTCATGGATAAGTGCTAGCGCTAATTAGCATAGCCACATAGCTACATGTTCATAGCTGTAGCTGTAGCTGTGTACCACCAAGACACACGTCTACATATTGATAAATAAAACAACAAGAAACACTAAATCTGTGACCAATGGTTCAGAAAGGTCCTGCTGCAGGCGCCTCTCCGTCAGGATCAGATTCTGGATCAGATTCAGAGGGTTGAAGTAATGCGGGTCTGTGAGCAGCCTTGTATATTCAGCCAACATGTAAACATTAGATCAACGTGCTGGAGAGCCGAGGCACATCCACTTCCTGAGGGGGGCGTGGTCAGAGAGAAAACAGACTGTTCTGAGGAGGATTTTTTTTTTTTTCAGGCAGACCAAAATCTGATTTCAAAGTGTTTTTTTGAGCATAAACTTTAAAGACATGTTTTGGGGACCTCTTAGACCAATATATATTGATGAAAAAAGCGTGATATGTCACCTTTAAGTTAAGTTGAGTCGGCATTTCCAATATGGCAACCGCTTATGATAGGCTTCAAAACTCATCCATTAGGTGATGTCACAGAGACTACGTCCACATATTATACAGTCTATGGTCTTCTCACTAATGTTCACTGATTATGCTAAACGTTTTTGCCTCAGTGTCAACCAGCAGAAGTAAAAAGTGCTGGAGCTCATTGCTCTTGTAATGCAGAATTCATGAGCATTGTCTAACAGTTTTGACCAATCAGAATCAAGTGTTTAACTGTCGGGTGATGAGTAAGAAAGCAGGGTAATAAGCGTGTTAATGTATGATTAGCAGGTAGTGAAGCAAAATAGAATCTGGACTGGGTGAGACAAGAGAAGATGATTTTATTGATTTAAATGATTTATGTTTACAGTTTTTAAAAATAGTCCCAGTGATTCCTCGTCAGTGATCGTTCCATGGTGATGGATTCTTCTCTGTCTGTTGTGGTGGATTGAACATGAAACTGTCCTCATTCAGCTCTCCTTCTTCTCTGAGCTCTGTGGTTCACACACCTTTAAAAAGAAACTAATGTCACAACTTTGAACCCTGCTGCTATCATCACCACCGCTCATGGTTTAACTTTCTTTGTAGAGATCACTAACCTAAAGTTTCTCTCACCTGCTCCGAATCAAGCATCTTACACAACCAGAAAGAAGCATGTATAAGTGTGTGTTTTTTGCACCCTGTCCTTTTAAGATCTCTGAACACTCTCTCTCTCTCTCTCTCTCTCTCTCTCTCTTTCTCTCTTTCTCTCCCTCTCTCCCTCTCTCTCTCTCTCTCTCTCTCTCTCCCTCTCTCTCTCTCTCTCTCTCTCTCTCTCTCTCTCTCTCTCTCTCTCTCTCTCTCTCTCTCTCTCTCTCTCTCTCTCTCTCTCTCTCTCTCTCTCTCTCTCTCTCTCTCAGGTACATATGGGGTGGCCTTCTGGTGCTCTTCGGCATCTTCTTAAATGTTTACAGTAAAAACAGAGACAAAATGAAGCTTCCCTCCATCAAGGACCTCAGGAGCTTGCTGCTTTCAGGAAAGAAAGTCCGGTTTCTTTCACAAAACGTATAGAGGAGCACCCACAGGCGGAGCTGAAGACCTGAGCTGGCAGGTTGTACATCTGTTCGGATGTAGAGCTGGCCCAGCTGGTCCAGGAGGTAGGCTGAAGTGTGTGTGTGTGAGCTATGAGCCTCATCAACACCAACATTGAGTGAGAAGTGGGATGAAAATCAACAGGGAGAACAGAATGAACAATGGGGACAGACGTTTCATCTGGTTTAGTACACAACATGTGTACTACGTGACTGAAAGTACTCAAACTGAAGGAACTGTAACTACACTTTGTAAGTGGATGGAAGCGTGAGGGCTCTGGAAAAGCAGTGCTGCAGAAACCCCGACAAACATTCCCAACATGGAGGATGACACCAAGGACCTTTAAGACTCTCTAAAGGGAAGCCAGCGCCTTAGCTAACCAAATCGCACAGTTTTGCACTGGAAATGACACTTGAGCCGCCGAGTGGTCGGGTAACAGAGAAGAAGACGACGACAAGAGCACAGAGCGACATTTCAACGATCATTCCTGAAATGAATGTTGATCCCCTCCCTTAGAAGAAAAGGACTAACAGGCATATCTGCCCCGCATGTGCCAGCAAGACGGACAACAACACTTTGTTTTAGCTAATCATTGTCTTGATAACTTGTAATTTATATCTGACTGTGCCCTCGTTCATTAAACACGTGGGGTGTGTGTGTGATTGTTTGGTGACACTTTGGGGAGTTTGAAGACATTCGCTACAGTGAACATCAAAAGGTCAACTGCCATGATTTGCTAACCATGTGTTTGGTGGGAGGGTACCACTCTTTTTACATTAAAACAAACTCAGACAATTCTCTCAGAGTCCAGTGTTTTCTCTCCGTTTGTGTGTGTATGTGTGTGTGTGTATTGTCAGCAAAACTCTTCTTCTCCCCCTTTGCACCGCTGAGAGAAGAGTTGAAATGTTGCCAAACTGAGTGTGTGTTTATCCATCCGATGGCCGTGGGCATGTTTGATTAGGAGTCCTGAAAAAAAGAAAGCACTGCTAGACAAAAAGTAAACAGCACTGCCTCGGCTGTCCTGTTCATTCAGGAGCATCGTGTGTGTGTGTGTGTGTGTGTGTGCGTGTGTCCATCATTTATATTAACGCCGGTCTCCACTCACTCAGAGTGATGTGATGACACGACAGGGATACACCAGAGAGGGGTTCATGGAGATGCTCTGCACACATGAGTTTCTTCTTTCATTCATAACAATAAGGTTCCTACGTGTGAGTGTTTTTGCATTGTAGATTTTTCTTTTACTCTGAACTCATGCTTCAGTATCATCACTGCACATGTGGTATTAGGAGAGACTGTGTAATCCAGAGTGCAAAATCAAATCCTCCAACAGATCTGTGCATCTTTTTCATTGTGAATGTCTGGTCATTATTTTCTCCGTTAAAGCTGAGGATGGTAGTCACGTAATCTGTATTTTAAATAAGTAAATAATTCAATAAATAAAGACATTAAAGGACAATACAAAGGTTTTTAAGAAGAAGACTCAACTCAACTTTATTTATAAAGCACTTAAAGAACAACAGCAGCTGGACACAAAGTGCTTCACAGAAACATAATGGATAAAAACAAACAATACAATCAATAAGAACAATAAGATAAAATAAAGTTAAACAATAAAAAATAAAAAGGCACTAAAACAAGAGCAGGGTCTCATTCTGAGTCGAAAGCCAGGGAATAAAAAAGGGTTTTAAGACGAGTTTTAAAAGTGGACAGTGAGGGGGCTTGTCTGACGGCTAAAGGAAGATCGTTCCACAGTTTGGGAGCAGCGACAGAAAAAGCCCTATCCCCCCTGAGCTTCTGCTTGGACCTCAGTACCTCCAGGAGCAGCTGATCAGCTGACCTGAGGCACCGAGCAGGGGCGTAGAGATGGATCAGCTCAGAGAGGTAGGGCGGGGCGAGACCATTTAAAGATTTAAAAACAAATAAAAGAATCTTAAAATGGACTCTAAAATGCACAGGCAACCAGTGGAGGGAGGCTAAAATGGGTATTATGTGCTCCCTCTTATGTGCTCCAGTTAAGAGGCGAGCGGCTGCATTCTGGACCAACTGGAGACGTGCGAGGGAGGACTGACTGATTCCTATATAAAGTGCATTGCAGTAATCCAGCCGTGATGTGACAAAGGCATGGACGGCAACACATCAGAGAAAAGAGAAAGATTAGGAACATTAAAATAATAAATGAAAAAAGAAATCATAGAACAAAAAATTACCAAATATAATTAATTGAATTAGATAAAAAATAAAAAGTGATCAAAAGGATGAAGTCACATAAAATCCAGTCTATGAATGTGAGTTTTAAAGCTAGGGTTGGTAGTCACTGAAAACTAGCATGAATCTGAATGTAGCATTTCCTCAGGACTCCGTCTAACCCCTCCCCCCTCCCCTCAGAGCTCCTCCAAAATGACCCCCCCCCCCGCTCACATGCACGAGTGCCGCTGATTCACAACCATATGATGGTGACTGATTAAAATCGGTCCTCATTTGATTGGTTTCATCATTTGTCTCCTGATGGCAGGGATTGGTTGGTGTTTTCCCAGGTTTACTCCGGCTGTAGATAGCAGCTTTTTTAACCTCTTTTTTAAGAACACATTATGTATTGATTACCATCAGGACATAAAGATCATTTAACCAGTAGAACAAAAAGTGGATCTAAATCTGACTACCAACCCCAGCTTTAAGGTTGATATGTGTTATAAATATACACTGTAGATAGAGCAGTTTATAAACAAGCATTAATGTGTAATCTGAAAATCCCAACATATACAATTGTACATGTCGAGAAATCAAAAATTAAGACTAAATATGTTACATGAAATAAACTGCAGAGTCACGTTGAGATTAGAGAGACTGTCCCTCACCCCGGGTCCAGAATGCTCCCTGTCAAAGTGCCCTGTTATACCAGCTCTGCATAAGTTGTGTCCTATAAGTTAGACCCTAAACCATACACTGAAACTCGTTAGTTTGTAACTTAAAGGGATATTTCAGTGTTTTTGAAGTGGGTTTTTTTGAGTTTCATGTCTCTAGTAACTGTAGCAGCCACAATGGCTGCCGCTCAGCTCGGCCCCTTTAATGAGAAACTGCACGCAAGCTAGGCCACAGATTTCTGCAACGTAATTCAGCTCATTTTGAAAGATTCCGACCTGAGCCCTCACCTCGGTTTAGGTGTAAGCGCTACTGGGATGTTTTTTACCACTTCCCTTTTTTTTTCGTTTTCTCGGTTCATGGGCATTAGCTTGCAATTTATACACCTGCACCACCAGGTAACTCTGAATCTCTCCTGCTCTCCAGTTTAGCTAAGAGGTTTCCCTGTTTTTTCCTTGGTAAAATCTGGCTCTGCAGTAAACAGCATGACAGCGGCGCGGTCAGAATCCCTCATTATTAAGTTTAGTTGTATTTTTGTCACTTTGAAGCTGCAGACCTGAACAGCTGATCAGTGCGCTGCAGGCGGAGGAACACGTCTGTGTTGGGTCTGCAAATAATGCAAAAACAAACAGGCTTTCTGTTGACAAAGTGAAGTGTTGAATAAAATCCCAGTAGAATGTACAACTAAGAGTCTTTCAAAATGAGCTGAATTACCTGACCCCGTCTGCAGAAACTGTAGCCTTGCTTGCTCTCTGTTTCTCCTGCAGTTTCTCACAACAGGGGCTGAGCTGAGCGGCATCCGTTATGGCTAGTACAACTAATACTGACATAAAGCTCATACAACCACACTTCAGAAACACTGAAATATCCCTGTAAGTGGTGTCATAGTTTGGTTTCACCACAAAGATGTAAGGTTCATCTTAACTAGTAGATTGGTACGTCCAAACTAATCAAGATATTTTCGCAGATATGATGTTTTCACGCTTTTTTCTTGATGGAGGTTTTGCTTAAGCGCTAATTCCTGTTAGCCTCATTGCCTTTAAACAAGCTAACGGCTAATCATACCTGCTGTAACTCTCATTAATCGACAAACAGCAACATAAAGGTACAATTTGACAAAGCATGTAGATATGGTGATAATTAATCTATAGAGTGAAATAACAACAGTGACATCTAGTGGTCAAATCGTGAACCTAATATAACGGTACTCTAATGTTTTGCGTGAGTCATTGTACGTTTATTATTCATGTATTTTATCACGGAGAGTTTGTTGTCAACACATCACAGCTGGTAAAACTGTGTTTGAAGGTAGTCTGTAGTCTGACTGTTCTGATGGATCTGGTCTGCAGGATGCTGGGTCAGGCGTTGCTGGATTTCTGTCCAAGCTGATAGAGAAACTGCTTCTCTAGCATCACTAATGATTTAAAAAGTTAAGAAGTGGTTTATATGGAAATAGTTTTCACAGCATCTAAAAACTTCCCCTGTCACATATGGAAAAAAAAAGATGTTAGTGCTGTGCATTGTGGGAAACAGTACGTGAGGCAGACTGGTCCGATGCAGACTGAACATGTTTCTGAATCAGTACGACATCAGGGTAGTTTTGGCATACAGCAGATTTTGCTCTTGTTCTCATACTACATACTGAATTTAGACCAAATAAGTAAGTACTGCTAGTATAGTAGGTGGTTTGAAAACTCTCTGCTTCTCCTAATCCTTCAAATGATCCCATCCTTGGAAACAGAGCGCCATGACCACCAGTCTGTTCTGGAGGACTTTACTCAGAGTGAGGTGTAAAATTTAAGATGTAATTTATGCTGATGTTAGAACTATCTCAGCTGCTGCAACAGCCAAAACATTGGTAGAGAGTAAACTCCATCCTCAATTAGGAATTATGTTGAGACACGGCTACGTTTGAACTCACACACAGCTGGTGTAACCCAGAATATCCAGCTCTTCTGTTCTGTCTGCTGATCATGCATTTCATAATTAAGGTATATCAGTAAAATACAGATTATTCTTCTGTAGGTTAAATTAAGGTTTCAACAATGATGTACATGCTCCGGTTTGTAAACCAGATTATTGCTGTGTAATTGGATGAAGCCTCAAATGACCCAATCAAAGAAATACTTCAATAAGCTTGGAGTATTTTGTGAATGTTTCGCAGTCTTTTGTCCTTGATGATCGCATTGCGAGTGTGTGTGTGTGTGTGTGTATGTGTGCGACCGTCATAGCATGGTGTGAAATGACAGCAACTTGCCAGCTCAGCAGGAGGCGGCTGAGTATGGCTCTCTCTGTGATCCTAATAGAGGCCCAGATATTACAGTCTCACTTCCAGGCGGGAAACCTAATGCTGGGCCAATTAGTAATTTGGTATTTCATAAAATTTGGCAGCTTGTGTCTGATGACAAACTGACAGAGATCCTCTCTCCTCCAGGGAACCTTTGGCAGTACAGCAGAACACACACACACACACACACACACACACACACACACACACACACACACACACACACTGAGAGCTGCTAAGGTTTTCTTCCTCAGCTAAGTGGTGAGTGTTGAACATATTGGGAGCACGGAGCTGAATTGAAAACAGAGCAGAGCTTTGGATGCATGCTTGTTTGGCTGCAGATTCACAAAGGGACCAAAGATGATTATTTTCAGAAGGCCGTTATTTCAAACACAGCGGCCCTAATGTTCTTTGCTTTATATGATTGATGAACAGTAAAACAGTCCATTGGAGGTGAAGAGGTCACGTCGCAGCACTAAAACATAGCCGGCCATTATATACACCTCTGATGTGTAGCGTACAGTACTGCTTCACCGCTATGGGAACGGCTGTTCTCTTCCAGCTCCCTGAAAGGTCATTATGGGATGGGAAAGCCCAGTTGACCCAAGGCAAAGTACATCATTTGTCTTTTAGCACCAGGAGAACACACCTAACAAAGCAGGCTGACCCTGGTTAGAGCGCTGAGGATTTGGACCATTTTTCAAAGCCACACAGGAATTTGCCTTCCACTGAAGTCAGCTGTTCTTTACCGTCAAAGACAAACATTGTTCCTTATTATAAGTGGCTGTAGTGTTGTGTCTTAAGCATGATGAAGGGAAGACATGTGAATGTGTGGAATTGATTTATTCTTTCCTATCAGATGTTTAAAGGATGTCCTCTTTAATGTAACTTATTTTTTAAAGGATAAAATGAGGAATGAAAAAATCACCATTTCTCCTGCTTCCTCATCATCCACACACACACACACACACCGGGTAACCTCGGCCGTTCAACCTCTGCTCTCACATGGCTGCAGCCCTTCCTAATAAATAATGGGATGTGTCCGGAGCTCATCATCCCAGCAAATAGGCTGCTATATAATATGCGGTCCACTTCAGATAGGTTGCAATATAATATGTGGTCCAACCGCAGATAGCCACAGCAGGGAGGGCTGGCAGCCCATTCATTATGGGTGCAATCGGTTCAGAGGGGGCAGCGAGGTGGCTAGGTGAGCGATACACAGCCTCTTTCACAAAGACATGTACACACATATGCTCTTTCACACACACACAAACACACACTCACACACACACGCAAACACACACGCACAATAGGTCTACCTGTCGTCCTTGGCTAATAGGAGGCACACAAACAAACAGGGGCTGAATAGATGTGTATGAATTCATATTAATAAAGTCACTCTCCTGTTAGTCACAGTGTGGATAAATTGAGGTTTTGTGTATTTAATGTGTGGACTGTTTAATCTGTATTTATTATTTTAAACAATGAAACAAGATTCAGGAAAGCTCATTTACTCCTGTCCTTCTAGGTAAGATGTGAAGATTTATACGCTTCTTGTGTTTTCAAGGTTAGCGCAAAGCTACAGCTAGTTAGGCAAGGCAAGGCAAGGCAGCTTTATTTGTATAGAGCACTTCATACACAAGGGCAACTCAATGTGCTTTACATTAAAACATTAAAAGCATTGGAGACATTCAGACAGGCATAAAAGAACATCGTTAAAATGACAAATATAATTAAACAGGAAAGAAAAGGAAAATTGGAAATGTGTTAAAAATAAAATTAAGATTTGCATTTAAAGTGAGTTAAAATAATCTAAGATAGGAAGGCAGTGGCAAATAAAAAGGTCTTAGTCTCCAGATATGTGGAGCATAATGACTAAACGCTGCTTCACCATGTTTCATTCTGACTCTAGGGACTGAAAGCAGACCAGTACCTGATGACCTCAGAGGTCGAGGTGGTTCATAACGTAGTTAGCCTAGCTCAATGCAGGCTTCAGACAAGTAGATGACTTAAGACGGCTGGTTTATACTTTAGCATCAACCCTACGCAGCAGTGGTCGACACAGACTTGTGTACTACATATTTGTGCGTCACGCAGCGATACTTGAAACACTTGAGGCCAGTGTGGTCTCTCTGATAGTCGTCTGTTTTTTGCCCTGCTACATTTTCTGTTTACTTTTTCACTGCGATTCAAAACGTGTTATGTTGCTGTTTATCATACAGACATGATTACATGAAGAATAGAGAGGAGACGTCAGAGGAGATGTTATTTCCCCCTGATAGGACCAATCACATGGCTTGAGGTCCGTGTCCATTAGACGCGTAGTTACATTTTAGAGGAGGTGCACGTCGGCTATGTGCGTAGGCCTCTGCGTAGGTACGGGGGCTACACAGACCTATGCATGAAGGCTACACCATTGATTCAACGCAGAAGTATAAACCAGGTTTTAGGCTACGTGGCCTTGTAGGCAAAAACAGCGGGAGCGTGCCTGTGTTCCCACATTTCAGCATCTATAAGCTCAGCTTCGGCAGAAACCCTTTTTGATCAGCCTATTTATATATATTTTTTTCTTGTAATGATTGTGATTGTGACGATTTCTGCAGCTGCTGATCAGAATAAAATACTCATTCATTCATTTACTATAAAGTGCATCCAAAAAATCTTGTGGGAGGATAGGGCTTCAATTGAAATGTAGGAACACAAGACCTAATTTTGAAAATATCCTAGAAATGTGGGAACATAGGGATGACCCCCAAAAAATCAGCCTCTAACTCTCATAAAATAATGTCCTTAAAGTGAATGATTGTAAACATTTACTGTACTTTACAACGACCAGTGGTCCAGCAGTGATTAGCTAAGCTAGCTATTAGCTCAAAGTCTTAATGCTAATTTGTAGCTGTACGGTTATTTGTCTTCAGATTATTTTACTCAGTGCAGAAAGTTTCAGCAACTGGGCAACCTTTTGTAGTGCATTTACATTTTGTTTTATGTGTTGCTTAACCAAACAGCACCATCATTATGATTAGGAAGGTTAAACGTACTGAAAAGCTGGTTCTGCTAACGTCCTACTGAGCAGTGTTGCCAACTCCTCAGTGAGGATAGAAGCTATTGGCTGTTCTAAAAGTCGCTAAATGACGTCATCACTTAATTTGCGTAATAAGGGCCCAAGCACCGATGGTGGCGAAGGCCCTATTGTAACCCTAAGGATTGTTCTTTCTTCCGCCACTTAAAACGCATTTTTGGACCCCTGAACGTGAATGAAAGCGCGGATATTTTTGCACACTCATCGGGCCTGGTGAAAATTGCAAGTTATTATAGGTCTCGCAAAAAAATTCTCAGTAGCCCCCCCTAGAGGTAAAAATAACACCCTACGCATAGAGTTTTTTGAGCTACATGCATGAAAAGTTCTACCCATATTCATGGCATCAGGACGCACAAAAAAGTATCTTGCACCCATATCTGAAACTCAACAGGAAGAGCGCCACCTAGTTTTGAACATGAAAAACGGGGCCAAAATGCGTCTGTGCAAGGAAGCATACTTTTGCTAATTTCTCCAAGAGTTTTTCTCCAATTCAGTCCAAACTAGGCACATTCTATAGTAAACCCATTGACGAATAATACAAATTAAAGGCATTCCGTTCAGACAAAAGTTGTAGGCGTGTCAGACTTTGGGGCGAGGCATAAAAAAAAAACTGGGAAAATAGATTTTTGTGACTTTAAAATGCACGTAATTTCACCTCATCCAACACACTCATCAGTCCTGAGAAAAATTGCTACATTTTATGGGTTTCGCTAAAAAAGTCAAAAAAAGTGCTCACTAGCGCCCCCTACAGTTTTCAAAAACCCCTCCCCTTAGGGATTATTTTGAGCTACATGCTTGAAAAATTTTACACATATTCATGGCATCAGGACGCACAAAAAAGCCTCTTGCATCCATATCCCAAATTCAACAGGAAGAGCGCCACCTTGCTTTGAAAATGAAAAACGGGGCCAGAATGGTCAAAATAAGGGTGCATACTTTCGTTATCTTCTCCGAAGCCACTTCTCCGATTCATTCCAAACCAAAGGCAACCTATAGGAGACACCTTGACGATTAAAAACTGTTCGAAGAATTCTGTTCAGACTAAAATTGTGGGTGTGGCACACTGTCAAGTTTGGAGGTTTTCTTGGCAATGCCAAAAACTTGGAACATTTGCGCTACCTAAGCCAGTATATACTCTCAGATCTAGCTTTCACATCATGTGGTGGCAAATGTCAGGCGGCGGTTTACATGTGGTGGCGGCTCGCGTAGGCGGCTGCGGGTGTGCGAGGGCCCGTTCATCGCCGCTTGCGGCTTTAATTTGAATTGTAATGGATGCTGTAGGAGAGACGAGTAACGATGAGGGAGAGACAAAAAGAGAGTAAAAAAACACCTTTATTGGCAACTTTATTTAAACTTAAGTTGGCAACACTGCTACTGAGCCAGGACAGTTGTTTACCAGTCCCAGTCTTTGAGCAAAGCTAAGCTAACTGGTAGCAGCTTTATATTTTGCATAGATATCAAAGTGCTTTTAAAATTCCTTGTCCAAGGTTTAGGGAGCCAACCTTTAAACAAAGCGTCAAACTACTAAAGTACCTTTAAAATCCATTCTCTGTCTTCTCCTCCGTATTTGTTCAATCCCTTTTTCATACACATGGGTTAATTCTTCATATCACTGCTATCCACTGCTTCCATCATTCCCTATCCTATTCTTTTCTACCTCCTTCCCCCCTCCTCCTCCTCCTCCTCCTCCTCTTCCTCCTCCTACCTCACACTCATTACACCCCACCCACCCGACAGAACACCAGCTTCAGCGAGAAGCTCTCCTCGTATAATATGATGGCCATCTGCTAGGCTTAGCCACGCTTTCCAAAAGCCCCGAGGCTAGATGTTTATCTGTCGTCCCCCTCTCAAACTCCTTTAAGAATGCAAAACATATCAGCGATCATCGCCACTACAATTAGCACAGGTGCTGCTGAGCTGTAAAGTGATCGGGAGAAATGGGAGGAAACATAATTGAAGTGGATTAGAGCGGAGAGGTGGGAGGGAAAAATGAAATAAAAATTCTGGAGGCTTGGACAGCGGCCCTTCTCTATGCTGCTGTTTAAAATTCACTGGGCTGTGATTAAAACTGGTGCAGGGTGGTGGTGGTGGTGGAAGTCCTGGCAAGGAGTTTTAGTTTATAACAGCTGTCTAGTGTTTTTCTAGCACACTGTTTCTGTGAATGTGGTCCTGTCAGTTTGAAATGTGGAGCTGGAGGGTGTGAATATGCATTGTATAACCACCATCCAGGCTTTTTTATAAATGCACTGCATGTATTTTTCAGTTTCACCTGAGGAGCTTTCATGGCAGAGTGTGAGTATGTGATCTGAGTGGGCTGTACGTGTGTTACAATAAGAGTAAAAAAAAAAAACAGATCTTCTTGTATTTGGCTCATCTGCACTGCTGATAACGTGGCAGCAACTATTTGTGTACATGCATGCAAACACTGATACTGTACACAGTACACACACACACACACACACACACACACAGCGTTTTTGTAGCTCGAGCAAGGCCGAAATATTCCACAGCAGTCACTCATGAAGAGAAATTCTTAATAATAAATATCCAGCCAATAATGAATGTGCTGCTGGCTGCAGTTGTCTTGAGGGCATAATATCTAATTTCCTCCCAATGTTTCATATCCCTACTCCTGCATGTCGACACAGTCCATCATTACACCCCAATGCAGGTTCCTATCACTTTTATTTATTTTTCAAATCAATATATAAATCAAAGTCTGGACAGATGAGATCCAATAAATTACAGAGTGCCGGACAAATGTGGAATGTTAACCGTGTACTCGGAGAAGATTCCCATGGGTGCTGCCTGCTCTCTGCTGTGCTGTCGCAAAATTTAAATGTCATATTAAATCACAGCTAAGTTGAATATTACTCTGTGCTGTTTTCAATATCAGGAGAAAAACTCACCCGAGGCCTCGTGTGAGCAGGGCTTGTGGATTTTATTTTTCTTCCTGAGGTTCTGTGTAACTTAGCTGAGGACTTAAGAAAAGCTTCATTATGACGACTTGTGTGTTCTCAAAGTAACACAAATATAAAAACAAATAAATGCACACTGAAATGCACTGATGTTTTATGATAGCAAATTACACAATTTTGCATCCCTTCACGTAATACATTAAATTCCATTGCACATGGGGATACAAAATGGTGCAGTGGATCCCCTGCATGCTTGCCAGAGTGTGTGAGTCACCTCCTTCTATTTCAAGCTCAGCCACATGGAAAAATCAGAGGTTTAGTGCGAGAAAGGCAACAAACAGGAGCACGAGGACAGAGGACCAGGTGAAATAGAGCATAGAGAACAGGGGAGGAGGGACGGCAGCCTCATGAACCTGCAGCTGCCATCTTGAATGCTCACTGCAGACTCATGGAGGTGCAGGGGGCTGACCGGTCAGCTCCGGCATAGACCAGTAACGTGAAAGCCAGCTCACAGGGCGCACACACACAATGCTTGATACCCGAGTGTGGAAATCATCGCTATCAGCAGGGAATATGCTACCATCAGGCCTCATAACATCAGAGTACACCTTGGCGCTGACACCACATGACATGCATATGTGCAGAGGCAGCGTGAGGCGATGCAGCAGGGTTTTGAAGGAGATTCCCAGTGACAGTGGTCCGGTGGGGGAGAGGAGACCTCCTCCTCAAAGTGAAGCAGCAGCAGGCCTTCTGTGCTACATGGTAGAGGATACATGGGCACACAGAATAAAAGAAGAGTGGAATGTGAAGCCAATATTAGATGGTATGTGAGCAACTGTCATGCTGAATAATAATTTAACATTAAACAGTAGTACCTGACAGTTTTAATGTATATAATATTCCTGATAGAGAAGGGTTAAATTTTACGATGATTCAAATTAATATTCCATTTAGTAAACAAAAATTGAATTGCAAGTATTTTGTGTGACGTAAGGAATAAGGACATTTAAGATATAATGTCCAAACTAAATATTCACATTTTAAAGGAACACAGTAAAGTGATATCTAGATATCTGAAGTGAAAAAGCACTTTGTTATGCGTAATGGCCAAGCTGCAAACTCCAGTTTTAAAATATGAATATGCTAAAAACTGCAGTTCATTGACTGTCCACTTGAGGCTGGCTGCAGAAACACAGGAAACCACATACACACCCATTCAAAGAAGACGATCTTTACAGCAGAAATAAACATGTTTACTGCCTGTTTAGGTCTGAAGAGCTAATTTAATAACTCGTTATATTTGAAGGTATTGAGATTACGAGTTTTGCCCAAATAGGGGCGTGGCTGACTTCAATGACAGGCAGGAACACTGTAGCTGCTAGCAAGGAGGCTAAAGGCCCGCCTCTTTACCTCACACTAGCTCGACAGACGTTTGCTTGAGTTCAGCATTTCCAATATGGCACCCGCGAACCGGCGAACAAATGGGCGACATCACAGAGACCACGTCCATTTATTATACCGTCTATGGTGGTGGCACATCCTGTATGTGCAGGGCTGACCCGTGGCATAGGCAGTATAGGCAAATGCTAGGAGCGCTGTCCATCCATAGGGGGCGCCGCTTGCACCCTAAATGGGTTAGGAAGAAAATTTGAAGATAATAAGAAAAATAATATTGTTTTATTGAATAAAATGTGGGGTTGAATTGCAGGGTGATGCCAGTGAACATTTAGGAGCTTGTGATTCACTTTGTTTTTAAAATAAAAATGGTTTGCAGAGCAGTTGTTGAAGTCTATAAGTGTTCATGATTTACTTGTTTTTGTTGTTGTTGTTTTCTTTACACTTTGGAAGCTGTTAGCTTAGTTAGACAGAAAATGTAGGCTATGCTTAAATATGCATTTAGCTTTTGTCTTTTCAGTCATCACTTCCCAGAGGAAAATTTTACTGCTCAAGACTTTCTCTTCGAAGTCTCTGGAGACAAAATTGAGATTCTCCATTCAGCCTCATTCAAGTTTCAAATTGTTCTCATTTGTTTCTCATTCGTTTCTCCCAAAATTCACTAGGAGAAATAGTTCAGACCATGACATGAGTCTTATTTGAGACTTAAATGAGAGATCTCATTCATGACTAACTTTCCTCTCTTTTTTAAAATAATTTTTGGCCTTTTTGCCTTTATTTGACAGGGCAGCTGAAGAGAGACAGGAAATGTAGGGAGTAGTGAGCGGGGGAAGACATACAGGAAATAGTCAACCAGCAGGGAATCGAACCGTCGACCCCTGTGACGAGGACTGTAGCCTCTGTATGTGAGGCGCTTAGACCGCTAGGCCACCAGCGCTCAAAAGACTCCACCCCTTTAATTGTAATAATCTGGCTAAATCTGGTCAGCCCTTTTGCGGCCCATATTTTAAATAAATGGTCTGTCATACCTGTCGTATGAAATCTCTATCTTTTGCAATTTCTCTCAAATCCACTAAATCTTTGTGAAGTTGTTTTGTTCCAAACAGACTTGTAAAGGAAGGACCATATTGTGAAGTCAAAGAAGAGATCATTTCACATCTAAATAGCTGATCTTTCAAGTGGTTCAAATGTTTTAATGAGAATTGTAACTTTGTGGACAATTACATTGAAATCTTAATTTTGCAGGGCACTATAAATGTTCCTGAAAAGATGAGCTCAGGCTCTTTCTTTGCTCCATCTGAGCTCAACTTGAGACACAAAAACTGAGTCTGACAAAAACAAATGGATGAGGTTAGATTGAGACAGTTGAGAGAGCTCCCTGATTTCTCCACCTGAGCTCAAAAGGAGTCACAACACTTGAGAAATACCTGAGAGTCATTTCAGATTCTGACCAGATCTCCTTTTGAACTGAAAGGGAGACTAAGCTGAGACTTTTTGCAACTTTTTTTCTGGAGGCAAGAATGAGAAACAGGAGACACAAGCTATAGTCTCATTTTGCTTTCAAACAGATCTCATTGTTGTCTAGGAGACATAAATGAAACACTTTTGAGATCTCCTCTCTAAATTTATTTTCCTATGGGTTAATACATGCCTGCTGTTCTGTTGAAAGTGTCTGCACTGTGAAAATGATTGTGTTATATAATGACTGAATAAATGATTCTATTACATTATGTATTTTGAAATTGTATTTTTTTTTCCTGCTAAATATCAGTGTTATTACCATTTTATTAATGTTCTTTTAGAGGTCATTTTTATTTTAAAACAAAGGAAACCTGTAAAACACAAAGCTGGATGTCAGGTGTCTTTAAGTGTACATGTGATGTGATTGGTTGTGGAGTTGGTTACAATACAAGGGGCACCAGTTGAAATCTTGCCTAGGGCACCAAGTCAGTTAGGGCCGGCTCTGTGTATGTGCAGGGGTTTATCCTCAGAAGGCCAGACTGAAAATTGATTTTTGTGACTTTAAAATGCACGTAATTTCACCTCATCCAACGCACTCATCAGTCCTGGGAAAAATTGCGACATTTTATGGGTTTCGCAAAAAAAGTAAAAAAAATGTGCTCACTAGCGCCCCCTAGAGTTTTCAAAAACCCCTCCCCATAGGGATTATTTTGAGCTACATGCTTGAAAAATTGTACACATGTTCATGGCATCAGGACGCACAAAAAAGCCTCTTACACCCATATCCCAAACTCAACAGGTAGAGCGCCACCTAGCTTTGAAAATGAAAAACGGGGCCAAAATTGGTCAAAATAAGGGTGCATACTTTCGTTATCTTCTCCGAAGCCACTTCTCCGATTCATTCCAAACCAAAGGCAACCTATAGGAGACACCTTGACGATTAAAAACTGTTCGAAGAATTCTGTTCAGACTAAAATTGTGGGCGTGGCACACTGTCAAGTTTGGAGGTTTTCTTGGCAATCTGCCAAAAACTTGGAACATTTGCGCTACCTAAGCCAGTATATACTCTCAGATCTAGCTTTCACATCATGTGGTGGCAAATATCAGGCGGCGGTTTACACGTGGCGGCTGGTGTGCGCTGCACCTCAACATTATAGTAATGTTGAGGTAATATTATATTAACAGACTTTATGTACAAATATGTCATTTTAAGAACATCCTGAGGTGGAATTGTGAAAGGGTAAACACTGCAGCAAAGTTACCACCAGCGCCAGCAGACTGTAAATATTTCACTGTCACTGCACGGAGCTGTTAGCACATGTGTTAGTGAATCAGGTGTTATTAGCAATGAGCTACATTTGCATAAAAAAGGGTCTGTTTTGCTCCAAATGAATGCATAAAGGCTCAATTAAATGTGTGCAAATAACACTGGTACACTGTGATGTATTTAACCCTTTGTGCATGCTTTTTGAATTTGATTACTTCTTTTTGGTATAGTGAGCTCAGAATCATGCATTCCTGTTTTGAATCAGGTCCACAGTAGATTGCAAAATGTTTAAAATCACAATAACTGTATTGTGTGTGGAAACACTGTATTCCCACTGTTAGTGATATCCACAGGGGACTTCTCTTAAATTAGCCTACTTACCAAAATGTGACTGATCAGAGTCAGTAGAGAAGCATACAGTCAGAATAATCTGAGTTCATGGTATTTCTAGAGACTTTGAAATTGTGGCACCAGTCTTAGAGTTATTTTTTAAAGCAGCACACCATCACGTCTTTACCTTTCTGTACATCACAACCTAAAGGATCATGTTGAGCAAAGATGTGTCCACAAAGAGAGCTGACGTCATGCATTTCTGATTCTCTTTTTCAGTCCTTAAGTTGTAAAGTCTGAAATAAGATTGTGCATCCAACTGTCAATATTCATTTAGGTATGAGCCTTTTAAAATGTATTCCTCTGTTTCCCTAATATCTGGCAGTGGTTTGTGATCCTTCTAAAGTCTAAGGTAATTGTTAATACTTAAATAAAGTTCTCCATTGAAATATTTCTGTCCAAATATGGTATTTCATAAAATGAGTCAAACACATTTTTGATCAAACCTCAGAGTACCAAACCTCCGACCATGTGATGGTGTGGAACGATTACACTCAGTATCTTTTAATGCAACGCTGGGAAACAAGATCTCATTTAAAAACAATAGCAAAGCAGAAGGCAGTTGTTCCAATATGGAGAATATAAAGAATAAATAATCCAGTTGTCTGCAGCGCCCAACGCAAAGCAATTTAACGCATCAGTGGCAGCCGCCTATTAATTTCCTGTAGAAGGAGAGAGGGGGAGGCTGGGAGCGCTGATTGGAGGGACAACACAGCCGCATCATGTATCACTTCAGCGCCAAACAAGACACACAAATAGATGCATAACCACAAACTTGTACACACACATGGACACACACATGCACCTCGTGCTCGTAATGGTGCTGTTTATTCCCACTGTGTCAGTGGAAGCATGAGTGAGGTGGCATTATATGCTTAATGATAGTGAATTTAAAATGAAGGCCTACAGATAGAGGTCCATATGTGACTCTTGTCCTCAGGGTGTTGCATCAATAATAGTCCCCCCAGGCAGGACGTCTCTGCCTCTGCTATGCATTCACTGGAAATCCCAGTCTGCTTTAATTAGACACCCAGCTTCCGACCCCTCCCCGGCCTCCGAAATAACTAAAGAGGGAGTGGCAGCACCAATATCGCTGGCACCAATCCAAACAACAGCACCTCTTACACCATGGGGGAGAACGAGGGAGAGAGAGAGGGGGAACGTAGAGCTATAAATCCAGAGGTCTTTGGACCGAAGCCACCAAAGGTCCCAAACGACCACTGAGGTGGCGATGAGCACGCGGGGGCCACAGCACAAGATCGACAGATCTCTTAGCCGCTCAACTTCTTCCTGTGGAGTGTTTATTATCCGATCCTACTTGTCAAATCACTGCTTCCATCTCGGTTTCAGGATGCTTAAGAGAAGAATTATCTCCACCAGAGGTTTTCAATATTTGCCTTCAGACAGACTCTGTTTACCAGAGACAAACCGATTCTTCAGCCGGGGTAGGAAACACTGGACGTCCTACGCCTCTCTGCCAGCTATTCATTTGACCTGTCTCATAGAATCAGTGTTTTGTTTGATGCATGGTTTTTCATTATCACTAGGGCCCATCATTACTTTCCTCTTATTATAGTCTGGGGGACATTCGAGACAGTTCGGAAGAGCCGTGGATGAGGGACAACACACACACACCCACACACACACACACACACACACACACATTTCTTTCTTTTGGGGGAGAAAAAAACGTGCCCCACAGACATAATGTCTGTGTTTTCCTGCAATTAATTAATGGGTCCCCAGCTAGTTAGCAGTAGGCAGCACTTGTTTCACCGTGGCGACTGAGAGAGGGCGAAAGGGGTTGGAGCCAGGCTCGCCTCGGTAGCTGCAGGCTTTTAGTTGTGAGCCACTGGATTTGGACTATTTTTAACGAAATCCTTTTATGGATAGATAAATCTGATTTTATGCAAGAAGAGTCTCCTGGGTTTCAATTAACTGGGGGTCACGCTGCAGATCTATCACAAAAAGAAAGAGGGACGGGGAGAGAGAAAGAAAGGGGGAGAGGGAAAGATAGAAAAGGAAGAGAAAGGGAAGAGGAAAGCCTTTAATTAATACGGTCTAATTAAACATTTGTGAAATGCATTATCTGCTCTGTTTTTTTTTCATGATGAGCCATGGTTGCTTAATTGTCTGCTCAGCCCCCCTCCTAAAAGTTGTTTTTCAGTTACATCATGGTCATTAATAATGCAAAAGACGCTTTGGAGTGCCTTTTAACTGCGGTTTGTCTTCCCACAATTGAGGATTCAAAGAAAACTTGTAATTGGGAATTCTGTGTTTGTGGCCCTTCAACTCGAGTCCTCTGGGTTCCTCTTGAAAACATTTGACTAACTGCAAAGATTTGGTGCAGGGGGGAGAGGGCCACGCTTCTGCAAGAGACTCTGGAAACTAATTTGATTCCTAAAACATGCAAGATGACAGCTTCCCGCTGCACAGCGGAGGTAGATTTGACTTTGAGTCATGACACACTGTTTAATCACGGGCCACGAGGCATAGCAAGTCGCTAGACCTGAGGAGAGTCACATAAAGAGTGTCAAGCATGCGGGGCGAGAGATAGAGAGAGACAGAGAGAGGGCGAGAAAATCCATAACAGATTAAACAGTGTTTGGTCAAAACACACAGCATGATATGTGCGTCTATCACCTCAGCGCGCTCTACGTCTCATTGCGATGCATATTTCTTCCCAGCCAGCCTGCTCCCTCATTGTTAAACTACCCACAGGGCACTTCTTAATGTGAAGTTGATCTCAGGTTGTACTGCTTCCACACACACACACCGAACACACACACACACACACACACACACACACACACACACACACACACCGGTTTCGCTCAGCACACTCAACCCCCATTGCTTCCACCACAATTCTCTTCCTATTCAATTCCCAGCATGTGTAGTCGTCGCAGAGAGTATTATGTCCATCTCTTTCTCTCTCACCGTACAGAGGAGGAATGATTCAGTTCATCAGAGCACGGAAACACACTCAGATACTCTTAGATAAAACGCGTGCACACACATACACACACACACACACACACACACACACACACACACACACACGTTGAACAAACATATGTCTATTTGATAATACAAAACTACAAAGTTTGGCATGCACACACACGCACACACACACACGTGCACACACACACACACACACACACACACACACACACACACACATTGCTGATTAAGCAAACAGATTGGATAGCATCAGTTGTAGTTCCCTCTGTCATGAAGTTTAACACTACTAAGACTTTTTCACAGTCAAGACTCCTTTAAGGGGAACATCATGAATTATTTTTATTTCTTTTTTTATTACCCGGCTCGATCCAACCCGGTCTCAGTAGATGTGTGTCTAACATGAGTCTGGTCCTGCTGGAGGTTTCTGCCTGTTAAAGGAAGTTTGTCCTTACCACTGTAACTTGCTAAATGCTGCAAAGTGCTCTGCTCATGGTGGATTAAGATAAGATCAGACTGAGTCCTGTCTGTAAGATGGGACTGGATCTGATCCTGTCTTGGTGTTGGGTCTTTGTTAATAATAGAACATTACGGTCTAGACCTGCTCTGTTTGGAAAGAGTCTAAGACAGACAGAGGGGAGAGAGGGAAAGACAGGATCCCAGTGTGTCAGTCTAAGCCTTTAGCAGCATACCTAAGAGCTGGTCCAAGCCTGAGCCAGCTCTAACTATAAGCTTTGTCAAAAAGGAAAGTTTGAAGCCTACTCTTACGGCCAAATTCCAACAGATCCGTTTCCGGTCCGTCTCCGATCCATCACAGCTCTGGATCTGATAGGTTTCTATTTTAGTCAATGTGTTAACTTCCACTGGATCCGCTCCATTGTGTTCCGGCTGTGTCTCTGATCCGGATCAGATCCACAAGACTTCCTCCGGATCAGATACACAAGACTTCTATTTGTGCCGGATGCCGGAGCACGACGCATCATCTCAACAGAGCAGATGGAGCGGGACAGGAAGTCAGGTTTCACCAAAACAAAATGAAAACATCCGGTTAATTTTCAGAATAAAACACTCTGTGTTATCACCAGATCGTATTTCACTTAACTACAACAACAAACCAAAGTCATGATGAGCGGAGCCAGGCCTGGAATCAACAGGTCAGAGGTTTTCAGAGGACCAGAAAGACAACATGGAGGAGGAGAGGAGGAGAATCCTTGATTCAGTGATTACCGCAGTAAAACCTCGGTTACATGACTCCAGCTGTCTGGAGGTCCTGCTCTGTGCTGCGATCTGAAAACGCAACCGGTGTGTGTTGACGGAGCCGGACCGCAGCAGATCGGAGGCATACCTAACATGGCTCTGGTGGATGTCCCGTGTTAAAAGTAGAGAGGGTGTCTGCTTCTCAGACCCTGAAACGTCCCTTAACAGGCAGAAACCTCCAGCAGGACCAGACTCATTTTAGACACACATCTGCTGAGACCGTGTTGGAGAGAGTGATAGAGGGAGATGAAGAGAGAGAGAGAGATGATAGTGGTGAGATGGATAGTAGTAGTTGTAGCAGCTGGAGTCTGGCATGTCCACAGCAGCAGAGATCCAGAGGAACCTACGAGACAAGGGAGCTCAGGGACTCCAGAAAGGTCTATGGTTAGGAACATTAATGGTACAGGAAGAGTTAAAGTATGTGATGGGGGGGTTTGGGGGTATGGGGTGAGATAGGATCCCAGTGTGTCAGCATGCGTTGCCGTGCTAATGGCCGAATTCCACCAGATCCGTGTCCGGTCCATCACAGCACCGGATCTGACCTTCAGAGCTCTAAGCCCACCTTCTTAAAGGTGAGCACAGAATATGGACCCAGCTAAAATAATCCAGATAATCCAGCCCAATTAACCAATCCTGTATCTGATAATCTCATATCGGTATGTAGGTCATGTCAGTTAAAACTCCTCAGAGTCTATTATCACTAAAATGATCAGTGTTACTATAACTGTATACAGAAGTTTCATCCTCTGAAGTGCATGTCCCCAACTTTGCACCGTCAGTGACGTCACAGTGTGCTGAGGACAGACACCTGAACACAACCGCAGACAGGCGAGAAGTTAAACTACTGGACGTCAGCAGGAAGAAGTTATTCAAGCAGTTCCAAAAATGCCAGACTCACTTACTGTGTGACGTAGAAAGAAACTTGTCTGCGTACTCGGGCAGACATCTGTCATGAAAATGTTTACGCTGTTCTCTAATCCTCCCTTCACCAAACTCTCCACCTCTTACCTCTTTCGTTCCAGCAATCTTTGGCTCTCCACTCCTCACCCACCCCCTACCTCTCCTGAGCGCCCTCACCCCTCCACCCTCTCCTACATTAATCCTGTCATCTCTGGTTCCAAGGTGCTCTAAGTGGTCACAATGCAAAGGTGCGAGCAGTGTGCAGGCAAGGGGATCTGCACTGAGCATGCCCGGAGAGTCAACCTAACTAATTAGAGATCCAACCTTGATGTGCTCCCTCTCTCTCTCTCTCTCTCTCTCTCTCTCTCTCTCTCTCTCTCTCTCTCTCTCTCTCTCACACACACACACACACACACACACACACATACTCTCTCTCTCTCTCCATAAGCATGTGTATCTGGGCCCAGAAATTACTTAATGTGATATATTAACATATTTCTGGCAGGAGCGGCAGGAGGAGGGCGCTCGTTGGAGACAAATTATCCAAATTAATTTCTAATTTAAAATCCTATGCCTTTTATTATAAGCTGTGGGCGCCCTTTGTACCAGAGACACAGCAAGGAAGGGGGACTAAAGGCAGTGAGTGAAAAGTGAAGTCAAGGATGGAAGGATAGAAGGAGGAATAGGAGGATGCTTTAATAACCTAGGCCGGGTTTTGCCCACAGACCAAATGAATAAACGGGGGAGGATATGAAGACACAGGAAGGATTTAACTGTACATGGCCGGCTGAACTCGGCTCAGCTTAATTCAGCCATGAGAGAACATCCCCAGAGAGGAAGAAGAGAAGGAGGAAAATGAAAATGGGTCCAAAAGTTTGAGGCATACTTAGATCTCCCCTTTGCCCTAATTAGTGGCCTCACATCCTGGTGGAGCCTTCGAGGTAGGAGAAGCCAGCAGACATGAACATGGGTCAATCTTTAGAAATTGTTATGAGTCTGCACACAGTGACCCTGGGTGCTAATGGGAAATGTAGGCCCAGGAGCGTGTCCTCACATGAATGGCACTGGAGGTCTTCAGAAGCTCAACATGAGCAATTAGGCTGATTTTAGGTCTGAGAACATGCAGGAATTGGTCAACAGCTTCAGTTCATAATTCATGCCTATTACTGAGGATTAGCTGCAGCTCGTCCACTCCAGGGTTCAACACAGCTGAAGATTAACTGAATGAAGACGACATGAATTTTAATGACTTCACCAGTTTGTAAAGATTTCTTTGGGAGGGAGATGATGGAAAGTGTAAAGATGCACGTTCTGAGGTCAGGAGGTTTCTGATGTTCCCTGGTTTTCATAACACAAAGCTCACGTGTGGAGATTAAAAACGAAAAACTGACAGAGCCATCATGTATCTACGAAAGGTGTTATTAAGCTCTGATATATTGTTCTGAATCCACCTCCTTCTCTGTCATATAAGTGCCAGTGTGTGTTATTTTACAGCATGTTCTATTCCCAGATGAAACACGACGCAGCAGCTCTGATGATGAGGTTCTGTCAGTAGTTATTTAATTCTACATCAGAAAGTTTTAAGACGAGCTGGCAGAGTCACAGGATTGATTTTAGGGACAAAAACATGGTTATAGCAACATGTTATCCACGAAACAGAAGAATGAAGCATCTTTGAGCTGCTCCTTAAAGCCTCTGGTAACCCAAGTCAACAAAAGCATTCTACCTATGATATTTCAGACCATGTGTAAATACTAAAACAATGTAAAAATATTACAACTCAACTTTGATCAATTTTTCAAATATGTTCAATTACGTTTTTAACACGTTTTCACTCTGGGTTTTAAGGGGGCTGGTTTAACCTGATATTTATTACTTAATAAATATCCAACCAATCAGAAATGAAACACTGAGTCACGTGCACACATGTTCAACAAAACTACTCCGCTCCTGCTCAGACCGTCTCCTGACGTCTCAGCCAGCTCCCCTCAGTGTTGTCTTAACTGTTAGCTTGTTTGCTAATCACGTCCTGCCTGTAATCTGTCTGTATATCTGTCTCTCTGCTCTTTGCACCGCTGTGCTCGTGTGTCCCTGTCTGCACATCCACCGCTGAAGATGACAGCTTGTTGTCATTCTTCTATTTTCTAACTGTGGTGGATTTGGGGAAACTTTGGGACTCACTAACTTTCCTCAGGAGCGGTTCACTCAGGACCGGTTCACTCAGGACCGGTTCACTCAGGACCGGCTCACTAACTTTCCCCAGGACCGGTTCACTCAGGACCGGTTCAGTAACTTTCCTCAGGACTGGTTCACTAACTTTCCCCAGGACCGGTTCACTAACTTTCCTCAGGACCTGTTCACTAACTTTCCCCAGGACCGGTTCACTAACTTTCCCTCAGGACCTGTTCACTAACTTTCCCCAGGACCAGTTCACTAACTTTCCCTCAGGACCAGTTCACTAACTTTCCCTCAGGACCTGTTCACTAACTTTCCCCAGGACCAGTTCACTAACTTTCCCCAGGACAGGTTCACTAACTTTCCCCAGGACAGATTTACTAACTTTCCCCAGGACAGGTTTACTAACTTTCCCCAGGCCGGTTTACTAACTTTCCCCAGGACCGGTTCACTAACTTTCCTCAGGACCGGTTCACTCAGGACAGGTTCACTCAGGACCGGTTCACTAACTTTCCCTCAGGACCTGTTCACTAACTTTCCCCAGGACCAGTTCACTAACTTTCCCTCAGGACCAGTTCACTAACTTTCCCTCAGGACCTGTTCACTAACTTTCCCCAGGACCAGTTCACTAACTTTCCCCAGGACAGGTTCACTAACTTTCCCCAGGACAGATTTACTAACTTTCCCCAGGACAGGTTTACTAACTTTCCCTAGGCCGGTTTACTAACTTTCCCCAGGACCGGTTCACTAATTTTCCTCAGGACCGGTTCACTCAGGACAGGTTCACTCAGGACCGGTTCACTAACTTTCCCCAGGACCGGTTCACTAACTTTCCTCAGGACCAGTTCACTAACTTTCCCCAGGACAGGTTCACTAACTTTCCCCAGGACCAGTCCACTAACTTTCCCCAGGACAGATTTACTAACTTTCCCCAGGACAGGTTTACTAACTTTCCCCAGGCCGGTTTACTAACTTTCCCCAGGACCGGTTCACTAACTTTCCTCAGGACCGGTTTACTAACTTTCCCCAGGCCGGTTTACTAACTTTCCCCAGGGCAGGTTCACTAACTTTCCCCAGGAGAGATTTACTAACTTTCCCCAGGACAGGTTTACTAACTTTCCCCAGGCCGGTTTACTAACTTTCCCCAGGACAGGTTCACTAACTTTCCCCAGGACCAGTCCACTAACTTTCCCCAGGACAGATTTACTAACTTTCCCCAGGACAGGTTTACTAACTTTCCCCAGGACCGGTTCACTAACTTTCCTCAGGACCGGTTCACTAATTTTCCTCAGGACCGGTTCACTCAGGACAGGTTCACTCAGGACCGGTTCACTAACTTTCCCCAGGACCGGTTCACTAACTTTCCTCAGGACCGGTTCACTAACTTTCCCCAGGACCGGTTCACTAACTTTCCTCAGGACCGGTTCACTAACTTTCCTCAGGACCGGTTCACTAACTTTCCTCAGGACCAGTTCACTAACTTTCCCCAGGACAGGTTCACTTACTTTCCTCAAGACCGGTTCACTGACTTTCCCCAGGACCGGTTCACTAACTGTCCCCAAACAGCTCCGTCTGACACCCGGAGCCGAGCTCCTCTGCGTGCACATACTACACTTCAGCCTCCTCTGCTCTGGGCGTCTCATGGTCCTGATGCCCCGGAGACTACAGAGTGATAAACTAATAAATGATAGAAGTCCTGATTCTGAAGTATTTTGTGACTCAGCACTCAGAGACCATTGTAAATGAATCATTTTCAGATTCTGGAGTTTTGATGTCTTTAGATTCAGAGTCAGACGGCTCAAACATGCAGGCTGTGAACTCTCTCTTGACCTGTCAATCAAAGAGTTAGGCCACGCCCACACAGTCCTGAGAAATGCTCTGACCTGTAAAATAAGATGTTTTTGAACAGAGTTTTTTCAGAGTTGTGGATGTTTATTTTCACTCAGATTGTTGTTAAAGCTTGATTACACATTACATTTTGATATTATACGTGGATTTTAAATATTTTTTCTTCCAGAGGCTTTAAAGCCAGCAGTGAGCAACATTTTGACTGAAGTTGTTTCCCTTTGAAGAGAAAATGACATGATAACTTTGTTTACTGTGTATTAACACCAGACACACTCTGCAGAGGTTACACTGGTATGTAAATAGTGAGTGCATCAGTCATTATATTCCTTGTTAAGCTATTATCCAATGACGCACCATGCGACATGCATGGACTTGTAACTGCATGTTTAATCACCAATCTACCCAGGAGCCTACAGCTTGTTTCTACTAATATCAAATAATAGCACAGCTCACCGTGTAATGAACAAACACCCGCTTCCCTACACAAAGTCACGCACACACAGCCTCCCTGCTACACCCTGCAAACACGGCGTAGCGGGAGCAGCAGCAGCAGCAGCATATAGCGGACACAGACATGCGTCTTCTATTTCGGCTCTCGGGGACGAAGAGGATTGTGCGGCGCTTGGGTTTCAGCTGGAACACTGGGTGCTGTGTTGGCTCGGGGAGAGGCACAGCGCGGTAATTAAGGACAGAGGGAGGAGGATGTTCGTTAGATGTAGTGTCCTCATTAGTGTAAGTTCCACCCGGAGGTGCTGCTGAGTACTGAACACCTAATGAGACGCATATTGTAATGAAAGCAGGGGACCAAAAACCGCCAAGATACAGGCATGGGCTCACAAACTGGGGTGTGAGGAAGGACTTCTGATACACACTGCACAATGTATATGTTTCTTCTTCTCAGGGGGATAACAGTTGTACCATCAAGAAATGGCTAACTTTTTAAAACTTCTCAGATTTAACGAGACTGAACGAGACTTTGGCCACATCTCTCCAAGTATCACGTTATCTCCATCTTGTTGTGTGATGAGCTGTCTTTAGTAAGTGAGCACAAGAGACTCCCCTATCCTGCTCTTCCACTGTTTCCTCATCCAGTCCCATCTATTCATTAGGCCTCAGATCATAAGCGCAGCATTTGTATGTCAGGCTACAAATCACTGTTACATACTGTAAGCAGCCAGCCATACAGACACTGTAGGGGCTCACCTGCCCTGTGGCTAAAGACGACTGTAGCTACTGTACGCACACACACACACACACACACACACACACACACACACACACACACACACACATGTGAAAGCACGTAGACAAAATATCTCTCAGCATGCTCCCAACCACAAGGCCTGCACAGGTAATCTCACTTAATCATCTCAGAGGTCACCGCAAAGCGAGGTGGGCCGATAATTGCTGTGCTGAGCAGCAAAAAGTGAAGGATTGTGTGAGAGAGAGAGGGAGAGAGAGGGAGAGAGAGGGCGAGATGAATAGAAGAAAGGAAGAGAGGGAGGATGAGAGGACAAAAAATAAGTGTGTGTGTGTGTGTGTGTGTGTGTGTGTGTGTGTGTGTGAGAGAGACGGCTAGAGGGCAGATTCAGAGACAAAGCAGACCGCCGCTGCAAGGACAATCGCCAGGACAGGAAGCGCTGTGACAGGAAGTCATACACTTATTGAAAATATATGATGTTTTTTAATGATTATTTTTGATTTGGAATATTTTCAGAAAACATCTTTTTATCCAACAAATGATTATTTTGTTTTTGCAATCAGCTCCATTTAAAACTGCAAAATTTGCTAAAGAAAGAAAGAAAGAAAGAAAGAAAGAAAGAAAGAAAGAAAGAAAGAAAGAAAGAAAGAAAGAAAGAAAGATGCAACAAGAGGTGAGAGTAATGTAAATGAATAAGAGTGGCAGAGGGAGACAGACGGAGGCAGAGGGAGCGCCTGTCTCTCTCCCCCGGGGCTAACGGGGGCCGTCCTCCCCCGGCCCGTGACAGCCCTCCAAACAGGTACACCGCGGGATGATTTAAGGCGATAATAACCTCCACTTTGGCGGATGGATGACGCCTCTCCTGTGGCTGCTGACGCTTAATGAATGAAACATTAGTAAACACTACTAAAAACATGATTAGAAGGACAGCCTGTCGACAGCAGGCGAGGAGGAGGGGGAGGAAAAAAGATGAGTATGCAAATATGTCCTCAGAATCCACACGGATACACCTTCCTCTGGATCGTCCCTTTCTTTTTTACCTACCCATCACTTTTGAATAAAAGATGAAAGAGAGAGCGAAGGAGACCTCAGGAGGAGAATGTGTTTTCTATGTGTGTGTGTGAGTTTGATTTCTGCTGCCCTTGGTCCAAATGATATGTGTACAGCACGGTGTGCCGCCTGCAGATATGTACAGTCCATACAAAGTGTTTTTATATAGAAGATTAGATGAAGCTCTGCAGATGCAAGGTGAAAGAGGCGAGGGATCACTAAAAGAGATATGCACTGTCACTTCCCGACCTACAAGCTTAGGAGTGATGGAAAACAAACAAGAGTGCATCTTCTTCTTCATCACTTATTACTCATTCACTCACACTCAGCTAAATTCAAGCCAAGGCTAAGCAGTGGTCGGTCAAGGAAACAAGCTGCCTCCTTGTGGTTTGGTCCAGGAGATCCAAAACAAGCTGGAGGGATCGATCAGGACTAAATCCATTGTAGAAGAGATCCAGCGGCGGGGTTTGACAGAAGCGTCAACCAAATAGGTAATACGCTAAAAAAGCTTTAAAAGGATTACCGGGACCAGAAAAAGGACGATCACGAAGAAGTGACATCATGATGTGGCTCCTCCACGGGCTTGAGCGGGTGGAAAAACAAACTGGTGCCGGGTTTGTTTGTAAGTTGAAGAAGCTTCGAACCATAGACTGTATAAACAATGGACCTAGTATCCGTGACATCACCAGTCTGTTCCTGAACGCTGTTATGAAGCAAATTGACGGCGGCAGCCATATTGGAAATACGGAACTCAACCAGTCAAAGTTTGACGAAAAGGGGCGGAGTTTGAGCCTCCTAGTCAACAGCTATGTGTTCCCGTCCGGGAGTCAAGTCAGTCATGTCCTTATTTGGGCAAAAACTTGTAATCTTAATATTTTCTGAACCGTTGTGTTGGAAAAAAATTCACCCCCCGTACAGTGTGGCGATAGAGAGGTTAGCTACAAAGAGACAAGATGTGTTTTTGGAGGCGGCTGTTTTTTGGGGCGGCTGTGGCTCAGTGGGTAGAGTCAGTCGTCTATCAATCGGAAGGTTGGCGGTTCGATCCCAGCTCCTGCAGTCACATGCCGAAGTGTCCTTGAGCAAGACACTGAACCCCGAATTGCTCCCTCTGTTGTTCAGAGGTGTGTGAATGTGTACGAATGAGATTAGCTAACACTGATGGTCCCTTACTGTAGCAGGCTCTACCATCAGTGAGTGAATGGGTATGAATGGGTGAATGCGACAAGCAGTGTAAAAGCGCTTTGAGTGGTCAGACATACTAGAAAAGCGCTATATAAGTACAAGTCCATTTATCATTTCCAACCAGACTGTAAACATGTTTATTTCTGCTGTAAAGATCGTCTTCTTTGAATGGGTGTGTATGTGGTTTCTGGTGTTTCTGCAGACACCGTTAAGTGGATTCTCGATGAATTGCAGTGTATAACACTTCTTTTTTTTTTTTTTTTTTTTTTTTTCCTCTTGTCTGCATATATATTTCTGGTTTGTGTCATGTTTGTCACAAACTGTCAAATATTAATGCAATTTATTCTTGCAGCAAAAGAAAAGAAAGAAAACCTTTTTCTTCTGTGCTTGTGACTGTGTGCATGCAACCATCACCATCCCTCTTAGAACTCTGGCCTATCTTTTATTGGCAGCTAATATCATGTTCTGTAAAAGAGGGCGTGCACACCTAGGTGGGCCAAAAAATAAAAAATAAAAAAAATAAGATAAGAGTGTGATAAGAGTGTATAACACTTCTGCATGGGCTTCATAGTTTGAGACCGGAGGTTGCCACTTGCTCCTAACCAGGGCAAATGCCGGCCCGAAACTAGAACCAGGTTTGCGTTGATGAAAAGGGGTATCAGTAATTACTGCGGGAAAACCTCGGTCATGACTCCAGCTGTCCGGCGGTCCTGCTCCGTGTTCGGTTCTGAAAACACAACCGGTGGGTGTTGACGGATGAGAGAGCACGGAGCCAGACAGCAGTGGATCGGAGATGGACCGGACACGGATCTGGTGGAAGTCCTGGGTGAGTCCTGTCTGTAAGATGGGACTGGATCTGATCCTGTCTTGATGTTGGGTCTTTGTTAATAATAGAACATAGAGGACAGCCTACACCTGCTCTGTTTGGAAATAATCTGAGGAGAACATTTGTTGTGATTTGATGCTTTATAAATAAAGATTGATTGATTGATTGATTAGTGGTTCAGAGAATACGTGTCTGTTTAAAGGTCCTGTGAGCAACTTTTAGTTTATGCTCTCTTTGGTGTCCCTGTGAACAAAGTGGTCTTTTCTTATCCTCGTAATGCTTAAGTATTGCCTTCTCACCAAAATATGTTACCTGCTGAAGTCAAATCTATCATTCATTGTGACTATCAGAAAACATTTAGTCACTGATGGTTTATTTGACTTTGTATATCATAAAGAGGTATTAATATTTATTTAACTCCATTTCATAAGCATGATTACTTTTTAAACACCCATTCTTTGATGATCTGCTGTATCACGCACACAATATTATTCTTTATGAGGTTCTCTTGTAATGTGTCACTGCATTGTGTACTCACACACACAGGCCTGCAGTCACCTCCACACCTCCTCTACAGACACACAGACATGCGGGTCCACAGTAGACCGACTCTAAACTGGAACCTGCTCAGCGTGCAACAAGGTCGACACAAACAGCAGTTTACTGTCACCAAGGGGAAACGCCGGAGTCACAGTGTTGGCTAACAACACTAAAGAGGACAACAGCGAGTCAGAGGGGACACAACCAGAGGAAGTGCTCACTCACCTTTTTCTAATCATGGCCATGTCTTTGGCAGAGATGGAGGGACACACAAGGACACACAAACAGGCCAGACCTATCTTTGACTCTGGAAGGGATGGTGAAAGCAAACAAGGGCAGAGAGGAGAGAGGGTGGACAGAGTCTGGTACACAAGGAGGGGAAGTAGAGGAGCGAGGAAACATTTACTCTCCTTCAGCTACATGTTAGCTGTCCCATTTTTCAAACTATAAAAACAAAGAAGTTTTTTATCTCAGATTTAATCAGTCACCGAGCCATCTTTTCAATTACTATTAGATCTTATTGTTTCAGAGTATGTTTAAGCAACGTAGCAATATATTACTAATCCATAGGTTACTATAACTCCACTGCTATTTGACATAGGTGTCAAGCTCTCTTTCTTGAAAATACAAGCATTATTTTCCCTCCTCAAGATAAAGGACAAGAAAACAGAGGTGAGTTGTAGAACTGTACAGAAAACATTGTCCACTTCAAAACTAGCAATTCTCATATCATCAAGCTCCTGTTCAGACAACACACTTTGACTGAGTTGTCAGAGAGCCTGGTGCTGCAAGCATTAGTGACCCAGGAGCAGACCACGTTAGCCAAGGAGGAGCCACTGGATTTTAAGGCCTTGTTTACACGAGAACAGGTGCATTCAAAAGGTAAAAGTCTTTCTTTTGAGTTTTTATAGAAATCTGCATTCACATGACAATGCAGTAACTTCTGAAAACACTTTAGTGTGCATGCCAGACCATCAGTTGGCAGTTGTGCTTCTTTTCTGTCTGGTTAACTTCATAATGAAACACCAACCTGTGCATAAAGCTGGTCTTCAACAGAGCGGTGAGTACAAACAAACATGATGAGCATGGGGAACACACGCTTGAAAACGTTAACTTTGTCTGGAGAAGTGTTAATGAACTCAGCAGAGTCCTCAGCACAAACACACCTCAGTAGTCCATCATCAGTGTTACTGTCCTCCTGCTCCTGCATGGATATTTGAGAGCGTAACCCGGGACTTCCACCAGAGCCGTGTGAGGTCCGTCTCTGATCCGCTGCGGTCCATCTCCGTGCTCTCTCGTCCGCCAACAACCACCAGTTGTGTTTTCAGAATGCAGCACGGAGCAGAACCTGGAGTCATGTGACCAAGGTTTTTACCACATCCATGTTGTCTTTCTGGTCCTCTGAAAACCTCTGACCTGTTGACTCCAGGCCTGGCTCCGCTCATCATGACTTTGGTTTGTTGTTGTAGTTAAGTGAAATACGATCTGGTGATAACACAGAGTGTTTTATTCTGTTTTCATTTTGTTTTGGTGAAACCTGACTTCCTGTCCTGCTCCATCTGCTCTGTTTAGATTGATGCGTCGTGCTCCGGCATCTGGCAAAAATAGAAGTCTTGTGTATCTGATCCGGAGGGCTCTGACCTGCCGGATCACAGACGCAACGGAGCAGATCCAGTGGAAGTTAACACATTGACTAGAATAGAAACCTATCAGATCCAGTGCGGTGACGGATCGGAGACGGACCACAGATCTGGTGGAATTTGGCCGTTAGAATGATGTTGAAAGGGGCTGTGACGTCACTTTTACTCTTGTATACTAGCCGACCGAAGAGGTTATGTTTTCAAAAAATTACACTTGTTTTCAGAACTGTGCATTTTCAGTCACCAGAAACACTCTCAGTCTTCATAAACAACCACAACGCAACAATGACCGGGGAACAGTCCCTCCACAATCTGTGAGCCAGGAGGACTAACCAGACTGATTGTAAGACATGCATCCCATATCAGCTGTTGAGTCTGCAGCTTTCAGAGAACTAGTTAGCAAAATATCGATGAGAGGAGAGGCAGGGTGCATTGAAAAGTTTTGAGGCAAAAAGAAGAAACGCACAATAAAGTTACTTTCCCAGGTAACGTATCGTTTTTATAATGCAGCAACCAAGTCAGTAATTCAGTTACTTTTTTAAAGTGGTTGCTTGTATTTGTAACTAATTACACATTTTTCAGAAGCTTGCCCTACACTGCTAATAAGTCATTTTAGTACCCCACTTTTTTATTGATCTTCCGGTTGTGTGAGATGCTTGATTCTGATTGGTCTACATCCCCTTGACGATGGTTATTAACTTTCACTAACATGAGCAACACCAGAGACAAACTGATCACACGTCATATCAAATCAATCCACAGAAAAGAGTTCAGACACATTTAGCTTCTGCTTGTTGACGGCTAAAACAGTAGCTAACGTTAGCATGCTAAATCATCAGGCTACAGACGTTTCCATATTGGATCCTGTCCATCAATATGATGAAGGAGTGGAGCAGGTGAGAGAAACTTTAAGTTAGTGATCTCTACAAAGAAAGTTAAACCATGAGCGGTGGTGATGATAGCAGCAGGGTTACAAGTTGTGACATTAGTTTCTTTTTAAAGGTGTGTGAACCACAGAGCTCAGAGAAGAAGGAGAGCTGAATGAGGACAGTTTCATGTTCAATCCACCACAACAGGCAGAGAAGAATCCATCACCATGGAACGATCACTGACGAGGAATCACTGGGACTATTTTTAAAACCTGTAAACATAAATCATTTAAATCAATTAAATCATCTTTAATCAATGTTTTTAAAAACGTGTTTGTATCTTAAGTTAGTAGCTGTGTCGGGGTCTTGTCTCCCCCTGTCGGGATTCAAATTCTCATAACTACATGCTAACCATACATTATCCCTTAATTAATAACCTCCTGTAACCCCCTTTTAAAATATCCGAACTCACTTCTCAAGGATTCACCCAAAACTATGAAGGAGACTTCTTGATTATACAGACTATCCAGAGATTGATGTCAGAGTCTGAAATTAAGCTGAATTAGCATCAAATCCATTCATAACATCAAAGATGAAAGATAAATGTCCCTGAACATGGATGGTTACCATAATGTTCACATGTATAACACAGTGTGACTTCAGAGTCAAATTAAGTTCACTGGGCTAAATTATGCCGGGCTGAATTTACCCATTTATATGACTCTTTTTATGGCTGATTCAAAGCCGCCTAGCTAATCAACGCTCTATTACAAAGCTTCTCCATGGCGGCACTTTGATTGGCTTCAATTTACATAATGGTAGAACGCTGAGAAAGTGAGGCCTCAACTGCTCTCCATTTCCCCGCCGAGCCGATTAGATAGGTTTATGGATTTGAAACATGTGCGAGGCATTGATTTTATTTATTTCATTATTCATTCATTGGTCTATTGCACCCGGGAACAAGCGAGTCGTCGGTCTGTGACAATCATGAGTGGAACATTCCTCCCGTCCTGGACTACGCTTAGTGCCGGAATCCAATTTGTGTTGGGAATGAGAAAACTGTTTCATCTGCAGGTGTAGGCCCCGGAAAGAGACACGCTTTAACACATGCACACGCAGAGGGACTGATACGCACACAGCAACAACACTGATAACCTGTTACTGCTGTTATTTGTACATTAAAGTGAGGAAACTCACACCATGAGAAGTAACTGCCAAGGACAAATGTTGATTATTGCATTTCAGTTCATTGCTTTCTTACACGTCATATAGATATTATAAAAATGTGTCTGTTTACATGATGAAACCATCTCCTACTTTGTCACTATGCAGATGACACACATGTTCTTTACAGCACTGCTCCAACCTTGATGATGACTCCAGCATAGGGATGTTAATTTCAAGCAATTTCCGTGATTGATCTTTGGAAATGTTAACGATTAATTATCAATTAATCATTAAAGAAAAAACAGAAATGTTTTCCATGTCAAAGATAATGCCAAATGAATCAAACTTTCTTTCACGACACATTGTATATAACTGACAGTATTGAATATCTACGGATCATATTGAGGTTTTCAAAATGTTAAACATGCTGAATATCAACATGAGGAGCAGGCTCATAATCTCTGCAGACATACAGTCATAAAAGTGAAGGCTCAGACTTCAACAAGGGAACTGAACAGGATCATATTTCAGACTCACAGTGTCCAGTTTTCTGTCTACTCGTTCTTATTGAGTAAAATAAGCATTTAAACGTGGTCAGGTGTCAGCTGGGAGCGCAACCGGGTCAGAATCAGTCCAACGGCGGAGAAAAAAAGCGCCCGTTAAGACCTGTCACTCAGCCGCATCCCCCAGCTGAGCGTCTCCGCTGTGAGCAACACCTTCAGTCAGCTGATTCACATCCAAACATGCTTTAAACTTAAAACACCTCCCTGATAGCTGAACCAGATATGAGACCACATGATGTTTGATCCACGGGAGAGAAAATCCAAACAAAAAAATGTGTTAACAATCAATGAATCGATACTCCAGCATGTTAAATGACCAGAATGACACATTAAACATACTGAATTTGAGCAGGTATTATGCTTACCGCCTCCATTACTTTGGTTTAACATGTATGCATCCTGCTAAACATTCTCTAAGTGCTTACCAAAAACAAAGAACAATCTGTCACGTCTGCAGCAGTGTCCTTTTTAGGCAAGATGTGGAGTGTTTGGTGTCGGCCTAAAGTGAGAAAACTGGGTTAGAAAGATAACAGATAAAAAGTTCAACAACACAGTGGTCTGAACATGTGTGCGTGTGTGTGTGTGTGTGTGTGTGTGTGTGTGTGTGTGTGTGTGTGTGTGTGTGTGAGTTTGTTCTCGGCACATACGACTGTCCTCTGTCGCTGCTCTGTGTAAATGGCAGCACGGGCAGCCAAGGAGAAAAGGGAATGCAAAATCATTTGACTGCAGAGATTCCTGCTGGGGTGCCTCTGGCAGATTGTGACACACACGCACACACACACACACCAGACATACACACACACACACACACATACCAAAAATAAACACAAACACATTGCATGCACAAACCAAACTTACAGCCATGATCAGGGGTATGAATTACACACAGTCGTCTTTGATTGTATTGTTTTTGGGCCTCGTGGCAGTCGGCCATGAGATTCATGAATAAGCAAATGATGTCGAGCCGTGTCCAGATACAGTCACAAAGAAAAGTCAAACTAACTTCTGTCAAAATGTAGTATCATCAGTCAGAATAATGGCTGCTAGCTTCCTTTTCCAACAGAAGCATCTAATTTGTGTGCACGTTAAACTACTTTTAACACCTGGAGCTGTTTGTTTTAATACTTTAATCTACTTTATGAAGACCTGAATGCACACACACACACACACACACACACACACACACACGCAAGTACACATAAAACACACAGCATCAAAGGTGGACATCCCTAACGAAGCACCTATCCTTTGGTCTCAGTCTGGTGAAAAGCCTGTGAGTCAAGTGTTGGAGGATATTAAAACAGGAGAAAGAGAGCAGAAGATCAAAATTACCAGAGCAGCAGCAGAGCTGCGGGCGCAAAGCCCCGACGCCTTCCCCTCTTTCTGCCTCTCACTCTTCCCCTCTCATCTGACGCCACATGAAGCCCTGTGCAGGTAACGGCACTTTTTAATGATGCCATTTGCCTAATGCCTTCTTGTGCTTGTCAATCTATCTCACATTATCCCTCATCTCGCCTGTCTTGCAGTATCACCAGCACCCCTTGACTCCAGCACACCAAAGAGCAAAGAGCCTCGCCTGAAACATCGCTGCAGCGGCCCATTAGGAGGAGCTTCCTCCAGACTAATTGGTGGGAGACGCAACGTAAAAGACGAGCAGGAAACAACAACAAGCAACAACAAAAACAGGGGAGAGGAGGACGGTGATGGGCATATCTTTTATCCTGCTTCTTCCTCACTTCCCCTTTCTGCTGATCCAGGAGGTTCCACCGGGGCACAAATTGGGATGAAAGAGGGAGTCAAAGGAAAGCTGTTAAGTTGACAGCTCGTGTTCAACCTCTCTTCGTTGCTCTCACTTGTTCTATCAGTTTGCTGGACCTGTCCTTGTCTGACTCCTTCGTACACTCACATCTGACCTGTTTGACTTCATATTTATGTTCTCATTGCTTATTGTTACTACTATTATCTGCATCAAAGCCATGAGTCTGTATAATCTGTTTATTATGACCATCAGGGTTGTAGTTTGATTCATGCTTTGCCTTGAAGTTGAGCACTGATGACCCGGGTTGGGAGCGGGACTCGAGCATGGACTCGTTCAGCAGCAGTTCATGTCAGGATACAGAAACACCACAAGTCTTTGCTCTCCCTAACATTTCTGGTGTTGGCCCACTCTTCTTTCTCCAACATGTGTTTGAGACATGTTTATCCAATACTGCAAGACAGCATGCTTTTTTTTTTCATGTTGGCCAAAAGTCCACCTGGTGTAAAGTCAAAGAGGACACAGACTAAAGAGAATGCATGTGATTTTGCACCCAAATGTACGCACATGTATGCACAAGACTCATGTTATTTCTTCATTTATAATACAACACTCGCAGTTTCTATCCACACCTCACCCACAATAACCCACAAACACACACATCTCATACACACACATCCCCACAGAGGCTTTATGACAGGGCCGGGTGACATGAAGTCCGCCGGATGAATAGTTTGATGGCCCCAGGCAGGCAAGGGGAAAGGATCGGCTGTAAATAGGATTGAAGTTTAAATGGAATAATGCGGCCTGGAAGAGAGGGAGAGGGGGCCAGCCCAGAGGTAACGTGGAGGTGACGAGTGCACACGCAGAGCGACTGAAGCAATAGTGAGGGGTTTTTTTGGATGGATGGAAGTGAGAGGAAGGAGGTGTTTGGGACAAAGTAAGAATGTGACAGGAGGGGAGATAATATAGGTTGTAATTATTATAAATGACCCACACTTTCCTTCTGAAGTGATACCATGACTAAGAGAGACCATCATGTGACAGGATGTGTTTCTATTTTATTCAATAACCGTCATTAGATATATGAAGTTGTGTAAATGTCATCACTCCTTGTCCTTGATTGAATTGTTTTTTCACTGGAAGTATGTTTTCAATATTAGGAAGAGTATTAGGACCACTGGAAAAATACATTTAAAGTACAATATTTTTTTTTAATTCTGAGATTTAAGTCAGAATTCTGACTTTTATCTCAGAGTTCAAAGAAAAGTATTGCACTTTAATATTTTTTTCCAGTGGTCCTAATCCTCTTTCATACAATATTACTTGGTACCATAGACCGTATAAAACAATTTACAGAGTAAGAGCCCTCAAGAGCGGAGCCATAACTTATAGAGCTCTCCCTGGTGACTAGCTATAGGAAGATGTCAATCAATCAATCAATCAATCTTTATTTGTATAGCGCCAAATCACAACAAACGTTATCTCAAGACGCTTTTACAAACATAGGAGGTCTAGACCACACTATGTCAAATTATGAACAGAGACCCAACACCAAGACAGGGTAAGACTCAGTCTGACCCCACCTTAATCCATCATGAGCATTGCACATCGCAGTATTTAGCTAGTTACAGTGGTGAGGAAAAACTTCCTTTTAACAGGCAGAAACCTCAGGCAGAACCAGACTCATGTTAGACAGCCATCATGCCTCGACTGAGTTGGGTCTGGAAAGACAGATAGAGGGGAGTAAGAGAGAGAGGTGATAGTGATGAGACGAGTCGTAGAAGCTGTTGCCGCTGGAGTCCAGCACGTCCGTATCAGCTGGAGTCCAGATCGTCCACATCAGGAGGACGTCTACGGCAGCTCAGAGGAATCTACGAGACAATGGAGCTCAGGGACTCCAGAAAGGTCTATGGTTAGTAACTTTAATGGGACAGGGAGAGTTAAAGTAAAAGTAAGTGATGAAGGGGTTGGGGGGAAGAAGGTGAGCTAGGATCCCAGTGTGTCAGTGTGCCAGTTCCCCCGGCAGTCTAGGCCTATAGCAGCATGACAAAAGCTGGTCCAAGCCTGATCCAGCTTAACTATAAGCTTTATCAAAAAGGAAAGATGTGATAGTTAATTCTTCTCATGCTGAAGTCAGTACTGCCGCTCCACCAGTGCGTCATGTCAGTATTTTGGCTGCACGCTTCACAATCAGAGGAGATGGACGTGTGATGTCCATGCTTATATACAGTCAATGCTAGCTGCTGGGTCATAAAGGGGACGGAGCATTTGCAGTGAGGGGTCCGAAACTCTGGACCTATCTGCCCGAGGAGATCAGGTCTGCTGAGTCAGTGAGCTCTTTCAAATCCCTTCTTAGAACATACTTTTAGAGCAAAGCCTTTCCTGCTTTTATCTGAGCTTTATTTTATTTTACATGATTTTTAACTGTTTTAAAAGAATAGAAAAGCCTTTATTTGTCAGTTTAAGGTGTACAATGAAATTAGAAGTGCTGCCCCTGAAGGTGCATGTTACAGTATATGTAAAATAAATGTTTTAATAAATACATTTTTAAAAATGAAACAAAAACAGGTAGAAAAATAAATAAACAAATATATTTTTTATATATTTTTTTAAATATATATTTTAATAATGCTTGTTTTATTTGCTGCCCGTGTAAAGCACCTTGTATCCGGCCTTTTCAAAAGAGCTCTATAAATAAAATTATTATTATTATTATTTTAAAAAAAGGATATAATAGATAAATAAACTGGAATAAACACGTTTTTTAATTTACAAACAAAATGTATGTATATGAAACAAAACTCCCTTCAATAATCACATGAGACACAAGGACATGATTCAAAACAGGTTCAATTTCTGCATCTAACCAAGCCAAGAGAAGTGGGATGAGAGTGAGGAAAGAAAGAAAGAAAGAAAGAAAGAAAGAAAGAAAGAAAGAAAGAAAGAAAGAATGAAAGAAAGAAAGAAAGAAAAAAAGAAACAAACAGACAAATATATGAAACAAAATAACACTTGCTTGCTTTTACAATGAAAGCTTTATAGCTCTACAATACACTGTAGCATCTTAAACAAACAGCACACTGTTCTTTGTCTTTATCTTCTTCTTGTTTATTACTCACATATGTGTTATGATTAATGCTTTCACCATAGCTACAGAGCTCATCTTCTTTGGCACTTGACATGTGTTGGTTCATTTTGACTCTTAGTTGGTAGTGATATCTCCCTCAGTAATAACAGGTACAAACAAAAAATAGAAGACTGACAATGAAAGACAGGGCTTCAAAGCTATTTGTTTTTTAACAGTCTGCTGTGTTTTTATGTTAACAATATGTAAAAAGGTTGCAACATAGTGTGTAGTATTTTAATTAAAGAGGAGGTTTCATTGATTTAAATTAAAACAGTTCAGTGTTGATTTAGTCTTCCTTCAGACAGAGCTGTTTGAATGTGCTGAAAAAATGTCAGTATTAATAGCAGCCTGGAATAAACCAAACAATGCTATTGATTACATTCATGACCGTGGAGAGGGACAAAGAAAAAGAAAAAGACTTGAGTGTTTTGAAAGAGGAAGGTGCATTTGTCCTTTGGAAGTGATGAGTGGACAGCCTGGTGTCGGAGTGCGGGGTGATCCCAGTAGGCCCACATTAAGAACAGAGCAGTGCCTTCGTTACGAGTCATTACACAGCCTTAAAGCTGATGGCATGAGCACTGAGAAGATTAATAAGTATCCAACAAGAAGGCCATTTGCACAGTGTTTGTGTAACAATTGCATTCAGTATATTTGACCAATCAACAGAACATCCTTGCTGCACCTATTGTCAGATTAAGGGCCTTGCGTCGAGTCGATGTTTGGTTTTTGTGCTTTATACGCCAATCTGAGAGCTGGACTTGTTTGTCTCTTGTTTTGTCTCTCACATGGAATCTTATGTTTTAAATAACAGCAACACTGGCTTTGTAATATATATTCCCTTATTTAGATCTCCACCTTCTTCCCTCTGCTTCCTCCCTTACGAACGTGGATAAACAGCAGCCACAGCAGCCATTACGAGTCCTCCCACAACAACTGCAGCCTGGGATAAGCTTCACAGTAAATTAGCTACAATTAGCGCTCCAGCAGACATTGACAAGACCATCCCCCGAATGCTATTAAATGCCCACCCAATCATATCTGAGTTAGTACAGTCCACTGGATCATTTCTCAAATCAATGATCTCAGTAAGTGCCGGGTAAAAAGGCCTCCTATGCCTGATCAGCTGGATGTGGACAATTAGACTGGAGTTAGGGGACGGCCTTGATTAGCGCTTAGCTCCAGGGCAATGCGAGTCATTTATTATGCAGCGCTGCACTGAACCACCTTGGTACACAATGACAGCAGCGACTTAAACTTCACAGTACACAGGTTAGATGTGATTTATTTAAGTTATTACAACACTGAAGACATTTTAAAGGAACTTCTGACCTTGTACTTTTTATTTTAAACCCCGATTTAGGATCGATTTATCATATTGTGTCACTGTTTTCTTCTTCTAGCTGAGTATACCTATTGTGTTTATAGGGCTGTCAGACTGATACTACATAAACAAACAAGATCAAATGTAACCTGCAATGTCGAGGTCATGCAACAGTTTCAGGCAGCATGAAACACAACAGTTACATTTTGACCAAGAGTTCCAGGGTCTTTTAGCCCCCAGAACTACTTTACCCTGAACTAAAAGGTTCCTGTGCCCTCGTTGTTGTCTGCCTTTCGACCGCGGGCTGAAGTCCCGGGTAGATTGTGTAAATCAGGCCAGTGACGTATGGAGAAAAAACAAAGAAAATGCACTACACCACCAGACCAGTAGAGGGCAGTAACACAAAGAGGAATACCATTCATCACAGATGACACCATAGAAGCAGACGGACAGGCAGGTATCATTATGAGCAACACAACAGTTAGCCTGTTAGCATGAAGAGACTCAGCTGGCTCTGTTTTAGATGGTGCTATATTTCATCACAGATGGATTCACTGAATCAACACGTGAGAGGAGATAAGCGCGAGTAGCAAAGACGTTTCAACACGCCTTTAAAATCCTTTTCAACTCAAAAAGCCGTAGCAGAGATCGGCCGGGGTTTTGGTTTAAACAGCGACCCTGTTAACTGGAGACTCTAAGCCGGATGCATCCCTCATAAACGTCTTTAGACGATCATTAAATATCTGATGAGGATATTTTGAAATCTTAATAAAAACTAAACTAGTTTGCATTCCCAGGAACTCCCTCTGTGTTTCAACAGCTGTGTAAACTCCACAAACACTGACACGTTCAGCTGAAGGTCTCCAGTTTACAGGGTCACTTTGAAAACCATAACACCGGGAGAGACGCATTCAAGGTGGGCTGAGAGAAGACTACTGTTACAAGCTGCTAAATCAAGAGAATCACAGCTTCTTCTTTTGAAAAGTACACACACATACAAAAAAGATAGAACAAATAAAAACTAATGAAAGAAAGAGAAATCAAGTGAATCACAGAAGTGTGTGATGTTATTGTGGACGGAGGGCGGAATAAAAACACTGAGGTTAATCTACCAATCAGACACGATCAGCACTGCAGGCCCTGGGCCCCGAAAGTCCCGGGACCTTTGAAAAGTACTACCCCCCTAGCAGGGGCTTTTCAGGGGGAAGATTATCTACCCCTGAACTAAATTTAGACCCTGGGTCCACCAGTCGAAACACACATAGTTCAGGTGTAAAGTTCCTGCTGTTGAAAAACTCCTCAAGTTAACTCCTACTGCTGATGTGATATAGTGATATAACCTCCCTGTTATTTAAGTGTCAGTTATGTAGTGTTAACAGCATAGACATATTAAAGAGTAGTTGTAACATTACTCATGTATTGTAACCTGATGTCTCTGCTGCTCTTCTGCAGAATAACAAAAAGCTCTCAGGTCTGAACCTGCACCTAGCTCACTCACCCGTGCCACCCACTGCCACCAGGTAATAGTTCTGGTCCCCGACCAGCATCAGCCAGTCCTCACCTCCATGAAATTAAGCATGAAACATTAATAGAGGCAGATTAGCTCTTAAAACCAGATTAATGTAGCATGAAATGCTGCGACCATGCTCTGGTGATCAGAAGCTCTGAAAACTGACCTATTTCATAGCGACTGCACCTGAAGGCTGTCACAAAGACATATTCGGATACACACACACAGGGGTGTTCAGTATCTTATGTGTCTTTGATAAACATGCCCTGCATATGAACATCAATGTGCACACACTTCCAGACACACAAACCCTTTGATAACAAGTAAACATGAATAGACCAGTATGTTTAATTATTAAATGACAGGAGAGTATTAGTATTTCTTCACAGACTGTAACAGCTGTAGAGTAAAGAGGAAAGATGCTTCTTAGAGTTTCATGTAAATCCACTTCTGGGATAAACACTCATACAAAGACTTCAGTAAAATGAATTAGGAAAATCTCCAGATGCTCTAAATGGAGAAAGTTAGTCTACAAAGGTCAAAGGTTATTGATCCTGATGTTTTTATTTGTCAAATGGATGTTAACCATGTTCCACTTTATAGAGTGGAGTCTGCCCCGTGAAGGGAAAGTGAACAAAGACAGATATAGGCAGTGAAGCAGGCAACAGCACTGTCGGATGTTGCTGTTTATACTCTCCATCACGCACACACAAAACACACACATGCACTGCAAACACGCCAACACACACATAGATGAAGAGCACATCTCCCTGGTACACACACACACACACAAATGTGGGATGACACAAACACACACACACACCCTCAGCAGCAGACAGCAGGGCCCTGTCTCTGATCACAGCGGAGCATGGATCTGCAGCGTCGTGAGAGCAAACGATTTGAGGCATATGTCAGGTCCTTGTGGATTCAAAACAAAGCACTGTCAAGACCGCTCTGCCTCGGCCGGGCAGCCTGCTCCCTGCTCCGCTGCGCTCTGCATGCGGCAGGCGATACAATCCTCCAAGTCCAAGACGAAACCCATCATCGTCCTTTCACATCGTTCTGTTCTTTGCCCCTACAGACTGCTGCAGACTCCGCGTGTGCTGCCCCTGTCTGAGCGGCTGCCGCAGATTTGCCTGCGAGGCTCGAGAGGGGGCCACGACACCCAGGAGACTGAGTCCATTCACATTACGCACTGTGGGAGAAGCTGCATGGCGGGCCAGGGACGGGAGAGAGGGAAGGAGGAGAGGGAGAGACAGGGAGGACAAGGAGAAACAAAAATGTAAAGGAAAGTGTGTGAGGAAAGACATGGAGTAAGACCAAGACTGGGATTGGTTCCCAGAAGAAATTGAAATGTTTTCTGTAATGACATGATCAACACAACACAAAAAAACTACACCCATGTAGTCACCTGTAGACATTAACAGCATTATCAGGTCCATGTAGTCCCTGCATGCTGCACTGTGCCTTTAAAGTTTCAGATAGCTTTATCAGGCTGAGTGCCTTCCCTCTGCTCAACACCCTCTCATTTTATTCACAGTTTTATTCAAATAAGCAGAAAAGACATTATTACAATAAAATGATGTGCAAACAGAAAGCGTCTGGAAATAGAATTTATGGTGCAATTAGTGGCTACCAAAAATATTATGGATTAAGAGATGCGAGCTCCACTAATGTCATTTTCTCTCTGTTTGGATCGTAATGACACTGCGCTGCTTAAATTAAAGAGCTCTTGATAAAAGGGAATTAAATAATCTCTAATTGCGGTATCATAATAGTCTTAAACGTCTAATTCAATTATCAACACAAGTGGTGTGAAAAAGTGGTGCAGAGAGGAGAGGGAAATCTTATTGAACATGCAGTGCCATGTCAAATGAGTCTCCCCATTATCCAGAGTCAGAAAGTATTTCCAGCCTTCCTCTGTTAAAAACAAAAAAGAGCCTCTCTGTCCTGTTTGCTCCGGGGCAGTGTTAGACTCTGGAGTTCGCTCTGTATGGAGCCTGCTTTCCTCAATAATCATAATCCAACATAAAAAAAAAAAGAAGCAGGCTCTCTAATAGGCAACAAACACAAACATTACATTACTTTCTTTTGATGTATGAGTTATGGCTGTCAAACAATTCATTTTAAAATCACATTTTATTGATAAATAGTTTTTCTAATCATGTGTTAAAAAGACATTATTTTGCATTTAAAAAAAACAGCTTTGGAGTCCATATCAAAAACGTGAAACATTTCTTATTAGTGTCTTGATTTGGGGATCAAATGAATGTAGTGAAATGTGCTTAATGATCTTATTATTCAAATAAATGCTGCACTGCTACAGTATTGTGATCTTAAACCATTTTAAAGTCCATCTTAAAGCTGGGGTTGGTAGTCAGATTTCGATCCACTTTTTGTTATACTGGTTAAAATGATCTTTATGTCCCGATGGCAATCAATACATATTGGCTAGGTTTACATGAGACTTTTAATTCTCTTTAATTCAGAATAAAAATTAAATCCTCTTTAAAAAGATTAAAAATGACCATGTAAACACCTAATTCCAAATGAAAATGACCATTCTGAATGAAACTTAAATCTGAAGTAAGTGTCTGGTTTATTCTGATTTTAAATCTGAATTGAATAATTCCTCGATCATGAATACGTTCATTCCACTTGAAATTAATTCCAGTCGTTCTGCACATGCTCGTTCCCTTGTCCTGGCGCGATGGCACACATATTCCATGCTGGTGGGCACATATTACAGGCTGAGGTAGAGCCTAGAATATGAGCCTTCTCCTCCTCAACTGACCAAAATGAAGCAGTATATTTGTGTCCAGCTGCTTATTCAAAACTATAATCAAAATCAAAACGAAAATTGAACTGGAGTCTGTTTTCTTCCGCTAAACGTAAATACGTTACGCCCGCCCCTGTCCAATCAGAACCCTTCCTAACCCCCAGACCTTAAGAGGAATTGAGTAAAGACGATTAAACGTGTTTTCCATGTAAACCTCAATTCAGAATTACTATTTCATTGTAAACGCCAAGGAGAATACTTTAATTTGGAATGATTTACTTCTAGATAATTAATTCTAAATGTGCTGATTCAAATCCACGGGGTTTGAATCAGTCACCATCATATGGTCATGAATCAGCATCACTTGTGCATGTGAGCGGGGGCGTCGTTTTGGAGGAGCTCCGAGGGGAGGGGGTGGGGGGTTAGACCATAGACTGTAAATAAAAATGGACAGCGTTGCTCCGCCTCTTCCCGTTGTACAGTTCTGAAGCCAAAAAATCCCGCTCCTGGGCGCAGCCATTGTTCATCCAGAGCCTGTGAAGCCACTGTAACAAGCTCCGCCCTACAGTGTAGCGTCACAAGACGCTGTGTGTCCTTTGAAGTTTCCCTCTACGGCGGCTGTGAATCAAAGGAAACCAGGAAGTAAAACCCCGTTTTTTAAACTCTAATAACTAATGAAAAAGAAACTTTTCAGGAAAACGAGGACTTGAACACAAAACAGTCAAATACTAACTACATATCACCACAGCATACGGATGTGAGAAATATTCATAACACGTGTATTTATTTTTTAAAGTTTGACTGCTCCCCCATTCAAATGAATGGGGAGACAGATCTTTTTACCTATACTGCAGCCAGCCACCAGGGGGCAGTCACACTGCTGAAAGCCTCACCACCAGGGCCGTGTCCGGCACGCTTGGGTTAGACGGAGTCCTGAGGAAATGCTACATTCAAATTCATGCTAGTTTTCCATGACTACCAACCCTAGCTTTAACAATGTAAAGCTATTTTAAGCATCTTGATTTTGAGACTACAGCAAGGAGCAGGAAGACGCTTCAGTGGGTAAACTATGGTGTACAAAAAGGGACACAAAATAATAATAATAATAATAATAATAATAATAATAATAATAATAATAATAATAGCATGTTAATGTTGGAAAATAAACCCATCGTGATTAACATGCTAACACAACTTTTCTGTTGCTTAGCGCCGTTCAAGTGGCTGCTTGTTGCAGCTCTTTTGTTCATATCTGTTTAGTTCTCTTTGTATTTGGAGCCTGTCATGACTTTTAATGACTCATTTGTTGGCCATAGACACCAAACTGGCTACGTCTGCAGTGGTGGTTTTACTATTTTTGTTCCTGTGTGTCCGGAGATCCTAAGTGTATCCATGGTAACATTGTTTACATACGAGATCAGCTGTTAGCAGCCCTTAGCATGTTGATGCTAAACGATGCTAGGCCCGATGTTCCCTGCGGGCTGAGGAGAAGGAGGCAAGGACGACGTGCTAGTACTGAGGTGCAAGCTAAAAAAGACGACATGAACCTGTCCTTCCACCCACCGTTATGGGGAATGTAAGATCTATCTATGATAAGGTGGACGAGCTCACCCAGAACAAGAGTAGCATCATGCTAACAGAGCTAACACCGGACACGAACGCCACATTGGAAGGATTTCACCTGCTGTGGGCGGACAGGATACAGGAGAGCAAGACTGAACACACTGGTGAAGCAGACCAGCTCAGTCCTGGACCCTGTGGAGGTGGTGGCTGACAGGAGAATTATGGCCAAGCTGTCGTCTCTGATGAACATTTTATTTGTATATATATTCTTGTTGAAATTCTTGTACTGTACACCTTTTAGTTAGCAGCTGTAACTCCATGAATTTCCCCATTGTGGGACGAATAAAGGAGTATCTTATCTTATCTTATCTTATCTTATCTTACAGACACCCATGATATGAATCTAACCTTGTCTGCAGTCTTAGACCTTTCTGGAGTCCCTGAGCTCCCTTGTCTCGTAGGTTCCTCTGAGCTGCTGTAGACGTCCTCCTGCTGTGGACGTTCCAGAATCCAGCTGATACGGACGTGCTGGACTCCAGCGGCAACAGCTACAACTACTACTACTCGGTCTCAGCAGATGTGTGTCTAACATGAGTCTGGTCCTGCTGGAGGTTTCTGCCTGTTAAAGGAAGTTTGTCCTTGCCACTGTAACTTGCTAAATGCTGCAAAGTGCTCTGCTCATGGTGGATTAAGATGAGATCAGACTGAGTCCTGTCTGTAAGATGGGACTGGATCTTACCCTGTCTTGATGTTGGGTCTCTGTTCATAATTTGAGTACGGTCTAGACCTGCTCTGTTTGGAAAGAGTCTGAGGAGAACATTGGCTCTATACAAATAAAGATTGATTGATTGATTGATTCTATGATTCACTAAGTTCTACTCTTGACTTGTAAAATGAGCCGTCTTGGAGATTTAGTAAAATATGCCATTCAAATGTGCTGTGGTGTCGATATTTAGTATGAAGCAGGAAGACACTTCAGCAGGTAAACTATGGTGTGCCAAAAGGGACAAAATAGCATGTGGCAAAAAATAATAATAACACATTAATGTTGGAAAATAATCCCATCGTGATAAACATGTTCATGCAGACAGCCCTAGTACTGTATGAATCTAACCTTGTCTGCAGTCTGCCATTACGAAATAACAGCTTCTTGCTACAGAGCATTGACCAATCAGAATAGAGTATTCACACAGCTGTGGAATAAATATAGATAGCTACACATTGTTGTATCGTTCAAAGCTAAATCATAACAGACAAGATGCAGGGATGAAAAAAGAAAGGGTTTTGAGTTTGTTTCTATGTTAAAATATGGGAAGCAGGCAGTGATGAAAGGAAAAAAGGTTCAACCAGGATTTGATTCGCTCTATTGGCACAAGTTTTATGAATGCCAGGCACAAACAGGAAGCACACAAACATACGGTTGGTTCCCTGTAGGAAGAAACTAAAAGAACAATGATTACAGCAAGAACAGAGGCTGTTTTCAAACCACCTACTAAACTAGCAGTACGTTCTGATTTGGCCAAAATTCAGTATGTAGTATGTGAACAAGAGCAAAATCTGCAGTATGCCAAAACTACTTAGATGACGTACTGATTCAGGAACATGTCCCAGTATTCAGCGGACCAGTCTCCCTCACGTACTGTTTCCCACAATGCACAGCGCTAACTTTCTCCTGCTTCTTTTTTCCATATATGACGGGGGAACTCAGTTTTTAGGTAGCCTACTGTGAAAATTATTAAATTCCATATAAACCACTTCTTAACTTTTTAAATCATAAGTGATGCTAAAGAAGCAGTTTACTATCAGCTTGTCTGTTGTTTACTTCCACTTTCCGAAACCGGAAATCCAGAGACGCCTGACCCAGCATCCTGCAGACCAGATCCAACAGAACAGTCAGACTACAGACTACCTTCAAATGCAGAATGCAGTACGTTCTGCATACTACATTTCTAGGTAGTATGTAGCAGGCTGTTTCGAAAACAGCCAAAGACTCTTCAAAGAGCAGCTGCCATTTTCCAACACGTTTTTTAGCAGGGCACCTGATCACTGGACCAATCAGGCAGAAGCTCTTTAATCATTGGCACCTCAACTTAGGTGAGCTTTATCACCTTACCTGAAACTAAACAGACTCAGTAAGTAAAGTCATTAATGCACAGAAAATAACCCTCCCAAGAGGTAACCCAAGCATTCTCTGTTGAGGAAGCGAATCAACAATAACCTTTTTTTAAACAGGAAAAAAAAAAACTGGTTCTAATGAAGGAATAAAAAAAACCTTCAAATAAACAAACAAACCTTTAAATACACAAAGTAAGCCACACTGATTTTAAGATCAAGATGAATGTGCACCCTCCCCTTGATCTGATGTTCAGCATGTTTTTCAGACCAGCGCAGATTGTGACATCAGGCTTCATGTCATGCTAAAAAACGTATAAAGAAATAATTTGTCCCAGAAATGTTTTTAGATTTTCATAAATGTTTCCATCCTGTAAATAAAATGTAATTGAAGTGCTTCTGTTTGAATATATTTTAACATTTCAATAAGACCACAAAGCAGGAGAAATATTCACAGATGCTGATGTGGTTATTCCTCTTTTCTCTCTCTCCCCCCAAAACATGATGGATGGTGTTTCTCTGCACCCCACAGAGAGATGTATAATGGAGTTAAAACAGGGGTTGTTGAGTTCCATATAGACCTCTTCTCAAGACCCTAGAAAATGACTCTCATAATCCGTCACAGCAGGCAGGAAGGATCCACTCGGCGTGGACTTGTCGCTCCTTGAACCAACATGGCTGCCTGGACTCTCTCTGTTTATTCTTCAGTCTGCAGATTCCCACAGACTCACAAATGAGCTCCATGTCTTCATGTTTGTCAGGCAGATGTGTGCAGAAACAAAGACAGCTCCAGACAACTTCACCCCCCTCACTAAACACGCTGCTAATGGTGTTCTTCTTCTGTGGTCTTTAGTATGTAAAACTGATATGATAGATGATGATCGGAGACACAGAGCCGGCTGGAACACAGTGGTGGTGGTGATACACAATGCCCAGTTCACAACAGAGTCAACCCAAGGCCTCAGCTAACGACTGCATGCCAAGTAAATGATGATAAACACCTCCTCTTCTTCCACCAGTGGATGCGCATTACCTAATGATGTTCAATGGCAGTGGTGAGCGGTAAAGACAACAAATGTATTATACCAATGCATCTTAAATGGGCATCCCTAAGGAAACACATCTGCATTGTAAATTCATGAACGGGCCTCATTTTTCATATGCGGCAAGGGTAAAATTCCAAACAACTGTGTACTTAATGTGCAATGTATCTTGCATTTTTACATCTTTATAAGCACTCACTGGAGTGTGCATGTATTTATTTGTATGAAATGTGCAGCACTTACCCATTGTCATGAAAGTACTGGCTTTAAATTGATGTTTTTATGCAGCAGCATGCCACAGGTCAAACTTTTAACAGTTTAAAAAATGTTTAGCTTTTGAAAAAGCTTATTTGTTTTATTCATTATTTAACCTTTTTATTCAACCAGGTTCATCCCTTTGAAATGAAAAATCTCTTTTGGATTTTCAAGAGAGATCCTGCCGAGGCAGTCAGCAGCAAAAACACACAGTTACAGACACACAGAGAACCAGAGTCCATTTCACAAACACGACTTTTGTTACTGAAAGAGAAATTATCTAGGAGGCAGTTTTGCAACCAGGTATGCTAAAAACAACAATTTGCAATAAATTTAAATATATTCTAACTGTCACACCTTTTGTCTTTAACCCTTCAACCTGATAAGATAAGATAAGATAAGATAAGATAAGATAAGATAAGATAAGATAAGATAAGATAAGATGTACCTTATTGATCCCCATTGGGGGAAATTATTTTGTTCCAGCAACTTACAACACGGGACAGGGGAATAAAACAATTGTACTTACATAGTTAAAAAAATAAAAAATAAATAAAATATTAATCATAATCATAATCATAATACAGGTAAAAAGAAAATGAAATAAAATAAAACACAATGGAATATAATATAATAAAATAAAATAGAATCAAATAAAGTAAAATAGAATAGAATAGAATAGAATAAAAAAAAAGAAAAAAAAAAGTAAAATAGAATAGAATAGAAAATAATAGAATACAATAAAACAAAATACAATAGAATAGAATGGAGTAGGATAGCATAGAATAAAACGAAATAAAATGAAAAAAAAAAAAAAGAATAGTATAGAAAAGAATAGAATAGAATATGGTAGAATAGAATAAAACAAGATAAAAAAAACAAAATAGTGTATGGTAGAATAGAACAAAATAAAAATAAATAAAATAGAATAGACTAGAATATGGTAGAAGAGAATAGAATAGAATAAAACAAAAGAAAAATGAATAAATAAAATAAAAATATTACAGATATATATATACACTATGTACACTTCTACCTCATGAAAAGATAGTAAGGTAAGTTATTGCACAGATAAAATTGCACCAGGTTTAAAAACATACACAGTATGAGAAACACAGTGTGATTCAGATGTAAGATGGATACAACAGTTTGTGGTTGTGAGTCATTAATAATGACCCCTGAAGACAGATAGTGCCAAGTCACACAGAAACTGCTGTGTAGTGAAGAGAAAGATGATGACTAATGACTGCTGATGATTATTATGAATGATAAATTATCAAGATGATTATATATTTCAGTGTGTGTCCTGCATTTCCTGTATTATTTTTCAGTGTTGCCGTTTTACTTTTAACATCTCCTCTCAGTTTGCCATCATACCTTTCTAATTCAGCAGTCTGTGTTTTGGGTTCCAAGCTGCGTTCCTAGAACCACAAGTGGAGTCTGTATCCATTACAGTGTATTTTGGGGATTTTCAAAACAACTTGTACACTCAGGTGGCCACAAAGACTCTTTATATAAAGAGGCCAGGCTATTAGCCGGAACCAGAGATGTCCGTCAGCCTCCATATGAAAGAATAGCTGGCATCAGGTCCATTACTTCCAAATCAAGCTGCCTCTGAGAGACACAAATTGTACGAGACGGCAGGCCAAGCAGAGAATGAATGCTGGCCGGACTTAAAATGACTGTAAGACAGATACCTGGCAGCTGCTTTGGTCCTGAGACAGGTAGAGCCTGTTGGATGGAAGGGAGCGGGGAGGTATGAAGACAAAAAAACAAGCGTCCTAAAAGTGGAACATGATCTGATAAGCCTGGAAAGGACTGGGGACCGGTGACATCTGTGCCAACGGCCTTTCAGCAGCTCCAACTTAAACTGCCGGACCAGCAGGTCCCCTGGGAGAGCTGGAATGGAGCACACACACACACACACACACACACACACACACACACACACACACACACAGAGAGAGACCACACACAAACACACACAGCATACCATGACAAGTGCATCTACAAATGTATGTGTTTATAACTGAAAGTGAAACACTATCTTCTGAAATGTAAATGGTACTTCTGTATGTAATGTGATTTGAATTATCAACCACCGCACCTGAAATCATTTCAAAGTCTTCTTCTGTTGTTAGAGAATTCAGAGACTGTTGAGTCGCTGAACTCTGATCATTCACAAGCTGATACAGATCCTCAGTCACTTTCCTCAGATCGAAGAAAAAGAAAGAAAAGGAGACGGAGAGAAAAGAAAAGTGTTTGATTCCCTCTGGGCCCTCTGTACTCACTGTGTTGTAGGGACTGTGGATAAAAGCATCCAACAAAGGGCACCAACATCTGCTCCGTGAGTCAAATTTGAGAGAGGTTGAACCTATTCTATTTCTGAAATGGTGAACTGTGGGTTGTCTGGGTGGGTGTAGCACTGAGAGACTCTAATGGGGAGGTTTAAGTGCATCTCACACACACATACGGTGCCTCATGGCTCAGCAGTCAAACACGGAAAAATAGCTTCGTAAATACAAGAGAGCTGCTGGGGCTGCACCAGAAACACAGACTTGGTAGAAGTGGAGGAAGCATTGTTCTGCATGACTGTTACTTTCTTTCAAGAGCTATGTTGTTCTTCAATACCATAAAAATTATTGGGAGTCAATGGGTGTTTAAAAATCTGACAATAAACAACATGCATTAAAAATGACTTTAAATATAATTATCAGTTTAGAGAAGGGTTTGAAATGTCTGAGTTTTTTAAATAATACATAAAACATTATTATTATTATTATTATTATTATTATTATTATTATTATTATTATTGTTATTATTATTGTTATCATTATTATGACTGTTATTATTATTATGATTATTATTATTATTATTATTATTATCATTATTAATATCATTATTACTATTATTACTATTATTATTATATTTATTATTATTAATATCATATCTATTATTGTTATTTGTGTTGTTATTTTATTAAATTATTATTTGTCTAATTATTATGTATATTATCAATTGTATTATTATTTATTATTATTATAATTTTTATTATTATTATTATTATTATTATTATTATTATTATTATTATTATTATTATTATTATTATTGTTATTGTTATTGTTATTATTATTATATGGGCCATAGTTTAAACCATAGCTATAAAAGCTTACAACTGCATTGTATGGCTGTGTGTAAAGTCACCTTCCACTTCCTTTATATTCTGTGAGCTGTCCAAATTGTTAGTTAGAATTGATACACCCCAGCATGGACTCAAAGTATTCCATAATGCATTGTTAAAAGTAGTGTACAACTGATGGTCACTAACCGCAATACACAGAATAACAACAGTCTTAATGAGGAAACAGAAAAGCTCCTCTTGATTTTCTCTACTGATTTTTCAGCTTCTATAAAAACAGTAGAGGACTTAAAGTCTGGTGATCCAGATGATGCTTTCAGAGGAGTTTGTAATGGTTTTGAAAAGGATGTTTTAGCAAGCTTTGAATATAGAGATGAGTATGTAGACAAACATGAAACTGAAGTCTGTAAACATGAGACAAATAAACGAGTGGTAACATGGAAATATGGCTTCACTATTTTATAAAAATCATTTATCATTTATTAGAAATTATATTTAATTAACTCTTTGAAAATAATTATTTAATTAAATATACAATGTATTTACCCTTAAATTATTTAGTAAAATACGTTCAGTATAACATTAACAATCACCAAGATTTATACCGATATGTATTAATGATTTACAGATTTAAGTGTGCAGCAGTAATAAAGTCAGCATTGGTACCGGTGAGTTGGTGAGCAGCTTCTGACAGTGCTTTCTTATTGTGCTGATGTGGTCTACACTTTCTAGGTAGAGACAGGGAGTAGTATTCAAGTATGTGATTTATGACACAGCATTTGAAAGTCATTAGAGCACTTGCTCACATGAAAACCAGCACTAAGCCATGAACACACAGAAAGTGATGGAGACCAAATACAGAGCTCAAAGGTCATGGAAATAATACAACTCCAAGAAGTGAATGTCAGCTTTGCTTTTTATCTCTTGAGTCAATGCAACAGTGAGATAAGACAACTGCCAAATAAACATTACATACTTTTATGTTGTTGGATGTTATAGAGGTGAGTATCTTCCTTTATAACTCTAAGCAAAAAAGTGATTGAGGATTCTTAAATGTCAAATTATTTTGTAAAAATGTCATTCATTTCCAATCGAAAAATCAACTTGTACCTTTCCACATTAGAATATGGAACAATATACACACCTCAACATTTCTCCTTCAGTCCCTCATCTTGAATGCACGTCTCAGCACACCGAGGTCATATAAACTATGCAGAGTGACCGTGTCTGCTCAGATTTAAGAGCTTCTGCAGGACTGTTGAGACTTCAGCCACCCTGGGAGTGCTGAGTATCACCCATCTGACACATGAAACAACAGAAGATCACTCAGACACATGCAGGAAGGCATCTTTGTACGTTTTATGATTCCCATAGTTGAAGGTATGTCAAAGCACGACCAAGGGGCTAGCTGCTAGCATGTCACCAGGGTGGACGTTAGCTGTCACACACACCTACACACACATTCAAACACACAGAGACACAGACAGATTCCTAGGCTGATGCCCTTTCTGCTTCTATGTGGAGGATGTATGACAGACAGAGAGGTCTACACTGTGGAAAAGGTTTGAGCCTCTCTGTCACTGAATCCTTGTGGCTTGGGGAATCTGCTGAGGCGCATGAAGTGTCCACCAGAGCAAAGACACACACGCAGGAAGTGTTTGTCTGGATGAAATGCATCTTTTTATTGAGTTGGACTGTGGAAATATTCTCTTTCTTTTGGTTATCTTGGTTCCCGTCCATTATCAGGTCACAGCATGTAGGCCAGAAACATCTGAAGCATAGGGACTGGATTATGGACACCCCTACAGTCATCATCCAATTAATACCATGGTCACTTCAAGAGAATAAAAATTACCAATCTGATTTGATTTCCATCAATCAATGAATTGTTTTGTACTCTATGTTCTATTATTAACAAAGACCCAACATCAAGACAGGATAAGATCCAGTCCCATTTTACAGACAGGACTCAGTCTGATCTCATCTTAATCCACCATGAGCAGAGCACTTTGCAGCATTTAGCAAGTTACAGTGGCAAGGACAAACTTCCTTTAACAGGCAGAAACCTCCAGCAGGACCAGACTCATGTTAGACACACATCTGCTGAGACCGAGTTGGGATTTGGCCATCGAAGTATGCAGATTTTAAAAAAACTGATTGAGGGTTTAACTTTGAAATTGACTGGTAAATGGACAAGCCACTTCCATCCCCAGAGGGCTCCAGTGCAATGGAAACATTATGTGTAACACCAGTTTGGAGGAAGAGTCTTATAGCTATGACGTGGTTTGATTACGATTTTCTAGACTGCAACTCAACATAAAGATTTTCACCAAGAAGTGATAGGTAATGTTCAGTCGTGAGTAGCCTCAAGAAGGGTTGGAAAGTGAAGGAGATGAGATGATTGCTGGTGTGATTGATAATAGCAGTAGGTAAAGTTAAGAGGGGAATGGAACTGGCACTGTCTTGTGGTGTAGAGAGAAGAAGGCACTCAGTGTTGTTAAAAAACAAACCTTTTTGAAAGTATTTTCACCTTCCAGTTTGCTTTTTTAATTTGCTTCCAAGTCATCGTAGTTGTCATATTCTCTAAAAGACTTAAGAGTATTTATGTATTTATGTTTATACATTGAAAGGGATTGTTAGGTATTTTTTATAGCAGCCTTGTATGAGGTGTTAGGCAAGTCCATTACCCACAGTGCATCTTGGCAGTTGCGGTTCATCAAAAGGGGGCGTTGGGATGCTTCCCCAAAAAAACATTTGCAGAAGAAGAATGTCACCTTCAACATGAACTAATCAGATAAAATGGAATAAGTTTGCAATATTTTATTACCTGTCAGCCTTCATTCAAAAAAATATTCTTATATTGGTTTCTTTTTCTGCTGGTCTGTTGGTCTATATGTGGTCATGTACTACCTGGTCGTGGGACACAGGCCGAATGGGCGTCTATGTGAGTCCTGAAACTTTCGCCAGTCAGCTGACCTACTTCTCTCTCATTAGTGTGCCACATTCTTCAAAATGATTGGTCTTTTCTGTACATGGTGGCACAGCTGACAGCCGGTATAGCCACTTCAAGCACACCTACAGAAAATCCAGTTTGTTTGCTCTATGTAGACATTTTTCAGAGCTTCATTTTGCCATCAGAGAGTCTATCAGTTTTTGCTCTTTCTGTGCTACATTCAGGGGTTCCTCCACTGCCATTGCTTAGCTGGTCTATGATCTACGAGTCAGCTTGACTTATGCCCTGTGCATTGATTTATTGCTAATGTAACGTGAGGGTTCGATGGCTGATAGTTGGATCACTCTATTAATAAGAAACAGCAGGATGGAGACGGATAACTTTCTTGAAGCACTTTACTTTTTAGCACACTGGATCGGCATAACAACACACCTCCTTGTCACTCTATCACATGTTTTAGAACCAACCAATGAGAGGCCAGGATGACCGAGCTCCAGGTAAATGTAATTAGAACCACAGAAGTACATTCAACACGTTTGGTCCCAACTAGATGAGGCTGTAGAAATAATTATAACAACATACATACACAAATAATAACTTACATAAACTTGTATGTAAATAGTTACCATATAAATAATATAAACATATTTTAATCTTAACTCAAATTCCAAACTGTCTTTCCTATTAAAGCATACACTAATATTTTGGCATATTTTGACATAATTTTGAGCAACAAACGCTGAACATTATCCGGTAGCAGAGCTTTTAAGTAGAGCATAAAGAGACAGTTCAACCTGGACCAATTCACGAGTGTCACATTCACAGGAGTTGATTGACACCCTTCAGCCAATCAGAAGCCAGCCTCATACATCATCAGGCTATAATAAAGTAATTCTCCAGTGAATAATTGTAATTACCCGTATCAACATGCAACATGGAATAAAGTCAGAGGTCTCTGTACTCAGAGATGCCTCAGGTGAAACCAGTAAACAACATCATCTGTAGGCACAACAAAGGGTTAATGAGAAGACCACCGTGGGCACCAGTTTCCATGCCAACATCCCCTCCTCCGTCCCCTGAGACCGCCCCTGATGATGTCGTGTCGCTCCCTCTTTCTCTATAACTTTCTTCCTATTTGCATCTCATTCTCGAACTTTCTCCGTGTTTGTGTGGCACCAGACCTCTCTTATCCCAACCCCCTTTTACCCGGCCCTGGCGGCCTCTGGGTCTCCTCCACAGCCCTGCACGGCCCCTTCACACCAGTCAGCCAGCAGCCATCTGTCTGTTCATCCGTCTCTGTGCCCGGCTCATTTGGCCGCTCAGTAGGACTGTGTCGATTCTCCAGCGCTGGTGAGCTCTTCTTATCAGACCCATGTGGAGGGCCTAATTAGTCGGTGGGCTTTTGGAAGCGCCTGGCGGGTCCTGGAGCAGCCTGACATCCAACATCGCTGGGGTTAAGAGGTGGCCAGCAGGGCCTAAGAGGTGGTCCACTCGATCCCCTCCAGCCAAGCAAAATTAGAATAGAGTGGATTGATATGGGGGCATGAATATTCCAGTGTTTGATAATGAAAGACAGTGGTGTCAAATTAGTTTCCTCTTGTTGGTTATAGGTGTTCACTAAGCAGTAATTGGAAGCTGAAGTCGTATGTACTGCAAAGAATATCAACGCCCCGGAGCCAACACAGCATATTGGAAATTTGTCATCAAATGCTGAAAAGTCAGTCGACAGCTTTTCTCTTCCTGTGAATCGCTTTTTAAAGCAATGTTATATCTCAACAGCAACATGTTCAGTGTGTTTATATGCAGATAGATTCTTTTAAAACTGGAGCATCTGTGAGTCGGTCTGTGAGTGGAGAGTCGTGGTTTTGCTTGAGTCAGCAGGTTGATTGAAGATCTTAAGTTAAAATACTCTACGGGTGGAGCAAGAAGACGTCTACTGAGAACTAAAGAACAGATGAAATAAATGTTTCATGAGTAAAAGTGATCGAGAGTCATTGTCAAGACAGTCCAGCTGCAGACCACCACTCTCAGTCGACTCTCTTGCAGACCTCCACTCTGAGATCCACTCCACCGTCAGAAGGAAGTGATGTCAGGATTAAGAGAGTTTAGGTCTGCAGCTGGACCCCTCTGGGTTTTTCTGCACTTTGATTAACTTGGTTAACCTGATTCCTGATATAAAATGCACGTCATCAATAACACAACATAAATTGGTGGGCACCTCTGTTTGGTGTAATGATCTTGACTGTTTTCATTTCCTCCAGAGAGACACGATCGTTTGATTTACAGTCCTCTCACAACCTCTGTGTTTACATTCATTGTTGTTTTAAAACAGGGATAGAGGGAGGATACATTCAAGGGTTAAAGATTCACAGCAATATGATTCACTTCATATTATATGCAATGCATGAAGGTAAAATATGTTCATTTAAGTCAGTTTCATGAGAACTATTTTACAGTTATTTAGTTCTTTTTTATATGATGGTGATTAAAGTGACTCCAACAGTCCAAAGCTAATTGTCTTATGCTACGATATCTAAACGTTCAAGACGTTGTTTTATGTTAGGCAGGCATATTTATCGTGTGACTTCTGTCCGACGATAGAGGAGGAGGATCTGGAGGAGGAGGAGCCTATCAGACGGCTGAGACCACAAAGAAGGATTAGATTTACGTCACTTCCGTCCTACGATGGAGAGGAGCTTCCGCTTCATGTTGGAGGAGCCGTTAAGCCAGCCGAGAGTGGAGGTGTTCAGCTGGACCCCTCTCTTGAGTTCTGAGACAGGGGTTTGCATGGTCTGTACATTAGTGAATACTTTAATGGTCACTGAAAAAAAACTACAGACGCATGAAAATCCTTCATGGACAAATAAAAAAATGTGCCTTTAACTCAATCTGAAACTTAAGTTTGAAGGGAAAACTCAATTAAAACAGATTAACATGTTTTAAATGAGGCATCAGTCCTTAAAAGCTTATATTGTTGAACAACAGCAACAATACTCATACATAACCTTCGCACACACACACTTAAGGCTGATTTATACTTCTGCGTCTCCCCTACGCAGCAGGGGCTGACGCCGACGTGAGCACCGCATACTTGTGCGTCGGTGTGTCCGTGTCGCGCAGCAATTCTCCACCGAAACGCCTGAGGGCAGTGTGGTCTCTCTGATAGCCGCCCGCCTGCTTCCGGCCCCGCTACGATCTCTGTTTACTTTTCCACAGAGATTCAGAGCGTGTTATGTTAATCTACAGCTGATACATGTTGCTGTTTATCATACAGACATGATTACATGAAGAATAGAGAGGAGGAGATGAAATACACGGCCGATGTGCGGCCGATGTCCGGGATCCCGGAAGTGCTGTAAATGCGGGAAAGACAAAGCCGCCGAGCGGACCAATCACAGAGCTTGCGGTCCGCGTCGGCTCTACGGGGAGTTGGAGGAGGTGCACGTCAGCTACGTGCGTAGGCCACGGCGTAGGTACGGGAGCCATGCGGACCCCCGGCGTAGGGTACGCCGTTGATTCAACGCAGAAGTATAAATCAGCCTTTACACACACCTTTACCCAACAAGTCGGAGCTGCAGACGAAGTTTCATTGGGAATAAGACGTATGATCAGTATTATTACCAAGCTGTGTTAAATACTCAATTCTGATTAGTCAAAACCCTGTAGCAATGGTTATTAACTCTCAACAGCAAAAGCAATGCTCAGGACAATCTGATCACACAGGTTATATTAAATCAATAAACCCAAGACCATCCCCCCTCTGCCTGTAGACACTGTGGTAATAACGTTAGTGTGGTCTCAGGCTAGTCTTGAGACAGTCAAGAAGTCACAGTTACCTTTAACTCTTCCTGTCCCATTAAAGTTACTAACCATAGACCTTTCTGGAGTCCCTGAGCTCCCTTGTCTCGTAGGTTCCTCTGGATCTCTGCTGCTGCGGGCGTACCAGACTCCAGCTGCTACAACTACTACTATCCATCTCACCAATATCATCTCTCTCTCTCTTCATCTCCCTCTATCCCTCTCTCCAACACGGTCTCAGCAGATGTGTGTCTAACATGAGTCTGGTCCTGCTGGAGGTTTCTGCCTGTTAAAGGAAGTTTGTCCTTGCCACTGTAACTTGCTAAATGCTGCAAAGTGCTCTGCTCATGGTGGATCAAGATGAGATCAGACTGAGTCCTGTCTGTAAGATGGGACTGGATCTGATCCTGTCTTGATGTTGGGACTTTGGTCTAGTCCTGCTCTGTTTGGAAAAAGTCTGAGGAGAACATTTGTTGGGATTTGGCACTTTATAAATAAAGATTGATTGATTGATTGATTGATTGATTGATTGATTGATTGATTGATTGATTGATTGATTGATTGATTGATTGATTGATTGATTGATTGATTGATTGATTGATTGATTAAAGAGAAGAAGAAGAGCTTCATGATGATAGAAATGTCAACATCTATATTTCTGCAGAGGTCCTGTTCACCTTGTCTGGAGTTATCAGCACGTTCAGTTTAATGTCTTTTATTACAAATTAGCAGGATAATGTTTAAACTTGACCGTCAATTGAAATGTTCAGTGAAATCATCATGTGTTTTGGAAGGATGCTGAAAATAATCAGTAGAAGATGAGAAGACATGGGGTTCATAACAAGGAGAGGAAGGGAGGAGGAGGCGAGGCTGAAGACCCCCCTCTAACAATTAGGTCACTTTAGTGTTAATCTGAAAGGGGTTTTGGGGTCACGCTGTATGCACCAACGTGCCTATTCATACGTCTTCATGAGGATGTGTAAGAAGTATTGACCTCACAAGGAGTAGGAGGTTATGACAAGGCTCCCCTCCTCTCCTTCCACTCCCCTCTCATCAGGTCACATTACAGCGTCTGAACGAGACGGCCCACACACCCGAACAACCAACCACTCTCCTAGTATGATGTGGGCACAGCCAATCGCAGACTGCGGCTCCTCATCACTATACTTTCCTCTCCAAAAGAAAATCAGTGAACGAGTGTTTTTCTTCTTCTTTTTGACAAAGAAGGTGCAGATCTGTATCTGCTCCCATCAGCCCACTTCACATCAGATTTGTAAACAGGTTTTGACACAAATCCAGCGGGATCATCATTAGCCTTTCACTGTGATTCCTTATTTGGACAAGATTTTGACAGGCCATGTCAGCAGACTTGATGGAAAATGATAACTGGGATCAGAAGAATTGGGTTACAGTATTTACAGTGGGTAGATGGGTGAATAGAGGTACATGTAGTGGATCAGGCTTTTGATCCTTTTACTAAAACACATGAACTCTTTGATATCTGTGAAATCTGAAGGGCTGTTTTTGGGACAGAATTTAATGATGTGGAATTCCCTAGATATGAATTTAAACATGCCATTACTCTTCATACAGTATATACAGTAAAAATATAATGCATGTAGTCGTACCTGCATGTTGCCTGATGATGTGTGTTATCCAATCACAGCAGATTTCAGCACAGCTCTGTGTTGTGCTGCAGAAAAAGCAGCCATTGGATGGCTCTGCCACGGCGCTGCGTGTGTTTGTCATACATTAGAAAGCCTCTGAGCACAGAGAAATAATAAAACACACACACAGACTCACACAGGTAAACAGACTTCCTCCTTGTCTCAGCCGGTCAGAACTGTGTTTGGCTTCCTGTGACAGGGCCCAGGGTGAAATACAACACTGCTGAGGTAAATTAAAGAGATGAATGCTCGCACTCTAACTCACTCAGTGACTCTCCCGTCTCACTACCACCATTCATGTGGCTTTAGGTGTGTTTGTTCATGCAACAAGGTCGTCCAATTAGCCCTCCTTCTCTCTCTCTCCGTCTCTTTATCTTCTTCCATCTCTCTCCCACTTCCTCTGCCTCTCTTCTCCAAAGGCCCGTGGGCAGGTGATTATCAGAGACCAGCTCTTCCTGCAATTCCACAGATTTGAAAGGAAAGATGACTGTGGCTATCGAGTTATAAGTGATTCCTTCATCTTGGGAACAAGGGCTGGTTGTTTAGTGGGGACCGTGTGGTGACAGGATGATGTTGTGGAAGATGCTGCAGGGTCAGGGTGCCCATCAGTCTTACCTGGAGCTTTTTGTCTCAGAGCATGACAGACCCAACAATCGCAGTAAATAGTTTTATTTATTAATTTCTTTGTCGTGAGGTTGGCTGTTATTGTTCTGCCAATTCAGCACATACGTACATCCAGCTGAGCTTTAGGCCTTTTTTCTAGACTTTACTCATCCTCACCACTGTCTTTTCTTAAATCTTTTACTTTGCAGTGTGTAAAACTTTGGTTCTTCAGATGTTTGAAGATAAAAGAGCAACGCGATCGCCAGCTTTAAAGGGACTGGGTAGATTTTACCTGAGGAATAAAAAGATTTCTCACACCTCAGCTTTGGAAGCCACCGCTTTAAGAAGGACACGCAGGCACCATGCTGGCGAGGTGGGGATTGATTTGAAGGGAAGATCTCCCTTTCAAGCTCCTTTTTACCACAAACACGTGCAAACACACGCACAGAGTCTCTCACTCAACACACACTCTCTTACAGTAATCACTCAGCAGAGACATGTGCAGGTGGCTCAGGAGAGGAGGCAGAGGAGAGAGTCAAAAGCCTGACTTAAATGAGAGAGAATGACCGCTGGCGCTGCTGTGTGGTGTCGGGGTTTGACAGCAGCCTGAACAGAGGCCACTCTGACTAATTGGGCTAATTTGGCAGCAAGGGAAGAAAAGGAGTCTCAAAGGACAGAGTGGCTACTCTTTTCATCATCTCTCTCGCCTCATCTGAACCCACTCACACTCTCTCCAACTCTCCGGCTCCTTCGCTCGCTCTCCATTTCACTTTCTCTTTATCTCCCTTTAATAAGCGCCCCTCATCATCCAATCAAGGGAGAGTCGAGCCATCTGAAGTTACCTGGCTGTCAAAGCTATCCATCTCACAGATGTATATGGAACCACAGCTCCCAGGCGCATTAGAGTGGGCCTGCAGTGAGGATCTGCTGCGTGAGGTATACACTTCTTCCAGTGTGATGCTTATTTATCCTCCTCTGTTTTTTTTTCTGCAGAACAAAGCTGCCAGCGTGCCCTGCAAGCTTGGTGTTGAGTGAAAGATTAGCATGGCCAAGCCATCTAGTGAAACATGATACAATACAAAAAGATATAAACACACACCCTCCTGGAAAGCAGCACCAAGTCAGAGTACATGCCAAGGAAAAGATAATCTGCTTTGTGAAGGTTCCTCAAGGCAGCGCTGAGACTATTCTCCTCCAATATCAATAAAACACACAGGCAATACATTACAGAGCCAGCCATGTTTGGTGGAGGTGGTGCTTCTCTGAATTTAATGCATCATGGCTCCTCTTCTGGGTTTTGATAGGGAGGATTCATATTATTTTGCTCCTCACTCTGGAGATGAATGATAGTCTATGTGACATGTTTCCAGAACACTCTCTTCTTCCTCCTGCCTTCCCTCTTCGTCCTCAGCCCTTGGCACTGGCAGACTCACTGGTCATCTGCACCAGTGGGATAAGGGGAAGAAGGGTGAGTCTGAGACACAACATATGTTATTCGCTTTTCCAATAGTGTGATGCCTCGCAGGGAAATTTGTGCTATCGCATTATGACACAGAAAATGAAAGAGGCTCCATTGTGCCCCAAGATGGAGTACGGACAGCCAGAAATAATATCTAGAATGTAGACATTGGGGGCTGGTGACAGCCGGACTACATGGAGACATCACAAACAATATATCTGACTTCAACTTCAAAAACAATCAGACCAAAGATGGAGAACGATATAAAAAACACAACACTTGTTTGGAGTCAAGGAGAGAAAATTACAAATGGAGTTCTTTTGTTCTTCTTCGCTCCTCTGCGTCTGTCATTTTGAATTTGTACACGGATAAAAGGAAAAATTACATATCAATATGAGCAGGAGAATAATAGATGATGTAAGGTTTTGAGATAGGGCTGGAAATCGCCTGGAGCAGATATTCCCAGCCCCAGCCAGTCACAGTTTCTGGCACATTGTCACTGTTTGCTATTCTTAGTGGTCGCTTCTTTAAAAGGCTAAGGAAGATTAGCCCACTTAACAAACAGACATGGATCTGCAGGAGAACAAATTACTGCATTTAAAGCATTAATTAAAATCACAGCCCATAAACCAAAGAGGCATTCAAAAATAAATATGAAGCTAAATGCATCGAGCAAACATTGTCATGTGCTATTCTCCCTCCTTTCACGCCTCGGTCATTAAAACAAGAGAAAGTTCAGAGTTGAACAACATGGCAGTGTGCCCATGCACTCAGAACTGCAAAGGCCGACTGCAGCACACATGTAATCCATGTATTTATGCACATATGTAATCATAGAGATACGACATACATGCGCTACATGCGAGGATTTCTGAAGATAATCAGTCATAATCACCCTTATTTGCAAAACACGGGGCGTGATATATATAACCTGAGATTATTCATGCTCATGTATCAGAGAGCCTGACACCCGCATTGTGTGTGCACCCTCACAATAAGACCGTGGCACCCATGAATTAAGATCACTTCAAACCCACCAGGGTGAGGATGGTATGTGAGTTTGTGTGTGAGTGCAGAGCTTTCACAGCACATAGGGGGAGGTCAGGAACTGTTGGCACCCACATAAGACATGCATATGAGAAAATGTATACAACGCATCTAACAATGTACACAAAATCATACAAAGAGGACATGTAGAAGTGTACAAACTGTTTTTAAAAGGTCAATTAAATGTACATTATTTTGAAAAGCACGGACATGTTCTAAAGAAGGGGTTCCAAAGTGTGGGTCAGGACCCCTTAGAGGGCCGCAAAACAAATGGGGGGTCATGAGATGTCTTCCAGAATGTGTTTTATTAAAGTTATCTAAAATAGTATATTTTACCCATTATAGTAAAAAATATCAACAAAAATAGTAGCTAAACTTGAAAATATAAATTGTAATGAGTTTTCTGCCTTTCTTTGTTTCCAGATGACTCCTAAGTTTAGTGTTAGTGAACAGTTAATTATCTAAAGCATCAGTAGCAGTAGGTTCATTCATAACAGCACAGGAAACACAGACACATGCTCATATAGGTAGGCTCATTTTCTGCAGACCAGATAAATGATGCCACATTAAATCACATTGAGGGACAGTGGAGGTCTCAAATCTTTGGCTCCTTTGTTTTGGGGGTCACAGGCTGAAAAGTTTGTGAACCCCTGTTCCAAAGGATGCTTCCTTTGAACCATCCATCTGATATGTGCATGTGCAGCAGCTGCCCCTAGGTTACATTTATGTTTTTCAGGATTTGGCATAATTACAAGTACTTCCCTCGCTTCTCGCTGTAACTCACATGCAGCCAGGTATCCAGATAGATGAGAGGAGAAAATAGACGGTAAATGTGAATCGAATGGACCGCAGAGACACTCTCTAACCCAACACTGAAATAACATGTTCGTACACTTGAAGCAGAGAAGGTCAAGCAGGACTGAGAGACACACACAACAACACACAAGTGATGCACATAAACACCCGAGCTTAAGAGGCTCAGCAACAACGCGGGTCATCCGCAGCGATCTCCAAGCTGTGCGGCCAGGGTTCTCGCAGCAGGGGACCCACAGGGCCAGTTAGTCCTGCATAACAGCGTGGAGCTGCCAAAAGTCTCGTTTGGTGTCACAGCTGAATTTAGCAGAGTCAAAGAGGCAGGAGAGGAGGGAAGGAGAGAGTGAGGAAGAGAGAACAAACAGAGTGAAAGGTACAGAGAAGAAGGAAAGACAGGTGATTATGTGAGTTAAGTTGTGGTGAGAGAAAGATAACTTGTTCTCTGTGTTGGTCTGTAGTCGATCTTAAATACAGAACCTTTTGGATGCCTCTGTTCCTCTGTAATCACTCCCCCATTGAGCCTTAATATAAAAAAAACTGATGCTGCCTTTTTACACAAAAAGCTTTTTCTAACACATCAGACATTAAAGTGTGTGGAGTCTCATTTGCACTTGCCTGAGATGAATTTGGCTCCTGGAATAAAAAATGTGACAGTGTGCTGGGGAGGAAAGATAAAACTGGGAAGATGAAGGGATAGAACTTGGCTGCAGCTCCTGCAAAGACACAAGAAGGTACGGAAGAGGATTAGGGCCACTGAAAAAAAAAATCAAGGTCCCATTTTTTTTATTTATTTATTTATTTTTTTTATTATTATTATGACTTTAATCTCAGAGTTCTGACTTTAATCTTAGTATTCTGACTTTAATCTAAGTATTCTGACTTTAAACTCAGTATTCTGACTTTAATCTCAGTATTCTGACTTTAATCTCAGTATTCTGACTTTAATCTCAGTATTCTGACTTTAATCTCAGTATTCTGACTTTAAACTCAGTATTCTGACTTTAATCTCAGTATTCTGACTTTAATTTCAGTATTCTGACTTTAATTTCAGTATTCTGACTTTAATCTCAGTATTCTGACTTTAATCTCAGTATTTTGACTTTAATCTCAGTATTCTGACTTTAATCTCAGTATTCTGACTTTAATCTCAGTATTTTGACTTTAATCTCAGTATTCTGACTTTAATCTCAGTATTCTGACTTTAATCTCAGTATTCTGACTTTAATTTCAGTATTCTGACTTTAATCTCAGTATTCTGACTTTAATCTCAGTATTCTGACTTTAATCTCAGTATTTTGACTTTAATCTCAGTATTCTGACTTTAATCTCAGTATTCTGACTTTAATCTCAGTATTCTGACTTTAATTTCAGTATTCTGACTTTAATCTCAGTATTCTGACTTTAATCTCAGTATTCTGACTTTAATTTCAGTATTCTGACTTTAATCTCAGTATTCTGACTTTAATCTCAGTATTCTGACATTAAACTCAGTATTCTGACTCTAATCTCAGTATTCTGACTCTAATTTCAGTATTCTGACTCTAATCTCAGTATTCTGACTTTAATTTCAGTATTCTGACTTTAATCTCAGTATTCTTTAAACTCAGTATTCTGACTCTAATTTCAGTATTCTGACTTTAATCTTAGTATTCTGACTTTAATCTCAGTATTCTGACTTTAATCTCAGTATTCTTTAAACTCAGTATTCTGACTCTAATTTCAGTATTCTGACTTTAATCTTAGTATTCTGACTCTAATCTCAGTATTCTGACTTTAATCTTAGTATTCTGACTTTCATCTCAGTATTCTTTAAACTCAGTATTCTGACTCTAATCTCAGTATTCTGACTCTAATCTCAGTATTCTGACTCTAATCTCAGTATTCTGACTTTAATTTCAGTATTCTGACTTTAATCTTAGTATTCTGACTTTAATCTCAGTATTCTGACTTTAATTTCAGTATTCTGACTTTAATCTCAGTATTCTGACTTTAAGCTCAGTATTCTGACTCTAATCTTAGTATTCTGACTTTAAGCTCAGTATTCTGACTCTAATCTCAGTATTCTGACTTTAATCTCAGTATTCTGACTTTAATCTCAGTATTCTGACTTTAATCTCAGTATTCTGACTCTAATCTTAGTATTCTGACTCTAATCTTAGTATTCTGACTTTAATCTCAGTATTCTGACTCTAATCTCTGTATTCTGACTCAAATCTCAGTATTCTGACTTCAATCTCAGTATTCTGACTTTAATCTCATTATTCTGACTTTAATCTCAAAACTTGACTTTTTCTCAGAATGATAATAATAAAAAAAAATTGACCTTAATTTTTTTTTTCTTTTTTAACAGCCCCAATCCTCTTCAGTTAGAAGGTAAGAGAGAGAGAGAGAGAGAGAGAGAGAGAGAGAGAGAGAGTTTCTGCTGAGAGCAGGGCGAGAGGGAAATGCTTTAACACATAATAAACATGCAGCAGACGCTCCTAGCATCTAGGATAGTTAAGGTGTGTTTGACTTTATTTCCAGTGTGGATTAAACAGTAACCTATAAATGCACAGGTCAAAAACACATCAAGTAAATGCCTTCAAGGTTCACAGACACACATACCAACACACCTCTTCTCCACCCTAACCACCCACCCAATCAGTAACCACCCATAACCACTTACCTCCCACCTCTGCACTGTGAAATCATTAGCAAGAGATAATGACCTGGAGTGTGTCAAGGCACTGCAAGCCTGCTTAACCAACACACACACACAGTCGCACACACACACACACACACACACGCACGCACGCACGCACGCACACACACACACACACACACACACACACACACACACACACACACACACACACACACACACACACTCAGTAAAGGCTGCAGTCAGTCCGATGTAGGCAGGTCTGGGTCACCCCCTCGTCTGTCTCCGCAGCGTCTAAAGCGACGGATGTGATTGACTGTGACAGATCCTTGACAAGTAATTGCTCTAATCACTTGGCAGCTCCACACTGAGTCTCCGCCCCGCCCCACCTCCTCTCCGTGTCCTCGTGTTCTCGTATCTCTGGTCGTCGGCATTGTAACAGCACCGGTGTGGGCGGGACGATTATCACGGTTTGGAACTTGACATGTATACGCAAACGTCTCCAGTAGAGGGGATCGTTAAGAGAGCTAATACTTTTCCTTCCCCTGTCACTCTCTGTTCACTCTCCGTCCATCTACTTCCCCTTGTTGTATCTATCTCCCTGTCGTCCGTCAGTCCTCATGTCAATTCTGTTCTTTCTCTCTGAGGATATCTGGTGTCTCTCATTCTGCTGGGTCAGGAGAAGCTACTCTCGAAGCACACATTAGGACTAAGTTAGCTTCTTTTAAGGCTTTATTGAAATACAGAGCATCATCTAGAGTAACAACATGAGGTCTCTATTCTGCAGCCTTTCAAGGAGAAACAGGAAAAGAGAGTAAAGGCTGATTAATACTTCTGCGTCTCCCCTACACAGCAGGGGCTGACATGGACATGAGCTCTCCATACTTGTGCGTCGATGTGTCCGTGTCGCGCAGCAATCTCTGTTTCCTTTTCCACAGAGATTCAGAGCGTGTTATGTTAATCTACAGCTGATACATGTTGCTGTTTATCATACAGACATGATTACATGAAGAACAGAGAGGAGGAGATGAAATACACGGACAATAGGCTGTAAATGCAGGAAATACAATATCGCCGGTCGGACCAATCACAGGGCTTGCTGTTCGTTGATTCTATGCGTAGTTATATTTTGGAGGAGGTGCACGTCAGCTTTGTGTGTAGGCCTCTGTGTAGGTACGGGAGTTACGCAGACCTCCGGCGTAGGCTCCGCAGTCGATTCAACGCCAAAGTATAAATCAGGCTTAACACTGCCAGAAGAAGCAGCACAGGACATGCATTAAGAGGGGGTGGGGTGATGGTGATGGGAAAAATGGGGGCGTCTCGATGTCCAGCCACCCCCTAATTCAACAACAACCACCCCCGTGCCTCCCTCACGCCCACCCAGACCCACCCACCCTGGAATAAGAGACCATCAATTAGGGCCAGTGGGTCTACGGCCGTCCCTCAGCCTCCCCACCGCTCCGCTGAGCTGCTGCTCAACCGGTGCAGCAGAGATGGAAGAGAGGAAGGAGGAGGAGGAGAAGAGGAGCCATAGGTAGGCCTCTCGCTGTCATCTCCACTCATAGGTAGCGCTGCATTCATGGCCCTTAATTATATGTGGGTTGTCAGCACTGGTAGGAAACCCGGGCAGTGAGTGAGAAAGAGAGAGCGAGAAAGAGAGAGAGGGAGAGAGTAGTTAGTGAGATTGGCGAGCGTGGACAAGACAGAGATGACAGGCAGCCTACCCGTTCTGCAGCAGCCACGAGTCCTCCATCCGATCCCAGCCACAAACCCACAACCCCCATCCACCCAGTGCTCCGGTGCTTTTGTCCCTTTCTGGACTGGGACTGTGGACTGGGAAGGTGAGGTTGACGCTCCCCTCTCGTCTCTCTGGGTAATGACGGGGCTGTCTGTCTCAGGCGGTTACTGCTCCCCTTCAAACCAAAGAGCCGGAAAAAGAAATCAATATAATACTTCCCCTTTTTATCTTTGGTGATGATTTGAGAGCGCTTAGTCACGGCCACCGCACACATCTTCAGACCAGTTGTGTTAGGGTATGAGTCTGTTATTGCTTTATTGCTTCTAAAACACACAGTTCTCCCATTTTTTTTAGCTCTCACCTCACCACTGATACGACCCTGTCCTTACAACATATGATCCAAATGAGTTAGCTTAAAGTTCAGTTCACACAGATTAAAATGAACTAGTTCACGTTCATCGCTCATTATTTATTTATATTATTTATATATTTTGTGATTGGATCCCTCGCCCTCCATCATTGACCTAAACTACACAAAGTACTGTATTTTATAGAGTCATAAACAGATATAAAGTTTAAATCACAAGCAAATCACAATTAGATATAAGAAAAATGTTGCTGCTTTGAAAACGTACAAAACACACGTGTAACTATAATTTGTTGGCTGAATATTTGGCTAAAGAGAACGACTTTAATACCCGAACACACAGAGACAATCTGCTTCATTCTTAAAGGTGACACAGTTACAGTTACGAACATGTAGCTATGTGGCCATGCTAACTAGCGCTAGCACTTATCCATGATAAATAAAAATCATCCACTAGATCTTCAAATCTGCAGACGTGGGGAGTAAAACCGACCTCTGCCAGAAAGGCAGCGGGACCTTTCTGAAGGATTGGTCACAGATTTAGTGTTTCTTGTTGTTTTATTTGTCAGTATGTTGACGTGTGTCTTGGTACACAGCTACAGCTACAGCTGCGACATGTAGCTATGTAGCTATGCTAACTAGCGCTAGCACTTATCCATGATAAATAAAAATCATCCACTAGATGTTCAAATCTGCAGACGTGGGGAGTAAAACCGACCTTTGTGTTTATTAAGACAGACTACAACTAGCATGCCTCCCTCCTAAGCTCCTTGTTAGCACACATTTGTGCAGGTAATGAAAAACAGAGGGGGGATATGGGCTGAACAAGCTCCGAGCTCTGACTCCGTGACAGACCGGATATTGTTGTTACGTAACAAAAACACTGAAGTCTGAAACGGCTCGTTTCACACACATTTACAGAAAGGTGGAGAAATCAGAACAGGGGCAGAATGGATTCTTTTCATTCTCAGGGGGTTTGTAGACATGCCAGGGAAACATATTTCAGGTAGAGAACCATTAAAAAGTCCATTTTGCATGATATGTCACCTTTAAAGGTAAACAAACACTGACCACAAACAAAAACAGAATTATTCTCTATTCATAAAATGCTACACCTTCCTAAAACTGTGCAGGTTTGGAATCTGTCCTCATTTGTTTAAGAACCTCCTTCAAATATTCACAAGAGCGGACTTCATCAGCTCAGCTAACTACATCTGAATTGCTGGCAACAAAAGCTATACGGAACGCCTGACGAATGCCGTAGTATCTGTGACGCCACCCATCTGTTTCTGTAGCGCTGTTTTGAAGCCAACCATTGGCGGGAGCCATATTGGAAATGCTGAACGTCTCCGATCCGTCACAGCACCTGATCTGATAGTGTTGGAGCTATTTGTTTATTTTTTGTATTTAGTTGTTTATTTAGTTTGGAATTAATAAGTAGTTTTAGTTGTTAGATTTATCTAAACTTTTCTTTTTATAACTCATTTAAAGGTGACATATCATGCAAAATGGACTTTTTAATGGTTCTCTACCCGAAATATGTGTCCCTGTCTACAAACCCCCCGAGAATGAAAAAAATCCATTCTGCCCCTGTTCTGATTTCTCCACCTTTCTGTAAATGTGTGTGAAACGAGCCGTTTCAGACTTCAGTGTTTTTGTTACGTAACAACAATATCCGGTCTGTCACGGAGTCAGAACTCGGAGCTTGTTCAGCCCATAGACTGTATAAAATAATACTGAATCCCTCCTCCGTTTTTCATTACCTGCACAAATGTGTGCTAACAAGGAGCTTAGGAGGGAGGCATGCTAGTTGTAGGCTGTCTTAATAAACACAAAGGTCGGTTTTACTCCCCACGTCTGCAGATTTGAAGATCTAGTGGATGATTTTTATTTGTCATGGAAAAGTGCTAGCGCTAGTTAGCATAGCCACATAGCTACATGTTTGTAGCTGTAGCTGTAGCTGTGTACCAAGACACACGTCGACATACTGACAAATAAAACAACAAGAAACACTAAATCTGTGACCAATCCTTCAGAAAGGTCCTGCTGCCTTTCTGGCAGAGGTCGGTTTTACTCCCCACGTCTGCAGATTTGAAGATCTAGTGGATCATTTTTATTTATCATGGATAAGTGCTAGCGCTAGTTAGCATAGCCACATAGCTACATGTTCGTAACTGTGTACCAAAACACACGTCGACATACTGATAAATAAAACAACAAGAAACACTAAATCTGTGACCCATTGTTCAGAAAGGTCCTGCTGCAGGCGCCTCTCCGTCAGGATCAGATTCTGGATCAGATTCAGAGGGTTGAAGTAATGCGGGTCTGTGAGCAGCCGTGTATATTCAGCCAACATGTAAACATTAGATCAACGTGCTGGAGAGCTGAGGCCACATCCACGTCAGAGAGAAAACAGAGTGTTCTGAGGACTGCTGAAGAAGAGGGTTTTTCAGACATGCCAAAATCTGATTTCAAAGTGTTTTTTTGAGCATAAACTTTAAAGACATGTTTTGGGGACCTCTTAGACCAATATATGTTGATGAAAAAAGCGTGATATGTCACCTTTAAATTAGATTTTGGGGTTATATTTTTTGCTAGTTATTTGTTTAGTATATTTAGATTTTTTTGTATATTTAGTATTTTTTTTTTTTTTTTTTTCTTTCTTTGGTAATTAGGAACTGTGGGCACCTGAGGTTATTTAGGTAGGTAGGTGGCAGAAGGCCAGCATGCACCTGGGTGGGCATATGGTATTTTACCAGCGCAAGAGAGGCAGCAGGAGCTGTGATTTTCTTTGTTCCTTTTTGTTTGCTCGCTTGCCATCAGAAATAAACCATTGAAAACTGCTGAACTTTTGCATGGACATTAGACTTCTTTTGCCTGCGTACATCACATCCCCACGGTGCATCAGTGACCCTTTGATTAAGTTTAGTTAAAGTTTGAGCTTGATACTTTAATTATTCTTTGAGTTTTTTATGACAAATGGCCACTACAGATAGGTTTCTATTCTAGTCAATGTGTTAAAGTGATATTTGCCAGTGAGCTCTTCGCCTTTAATGAGAAAATTCCCAGAGGACCGGCCGGCAAGCTAGGCTATTTTCTCTGCTGACGGGGACGCCTATTTTGCGTAATTTCGCTAAAGTTGAGAAATACGTGCGTCCAAAATAGTGCCAAAACAAAGGGGGTTTCTGACGGCAAACTGAATAGTTCAAATTTTTCTACTGGTTCATGCATTTGCAGCGTGATGAGTGCCTGAACCATATTATCTCAACTTTAGTGAAATTACGCGAAATAAGGTAACCCCGTCCGCACAGAAAATAGCCTAGCTTGTCTGCCAGTCCTCTGGGAATTTTCTCAGTAAAGGGGAAGAGCTAACCGGCACACTATTATAACTTATATGACCCCACTTCAAAAAAACTGAAATATCCCTTTAACTTCCACTGGATCCGCTCTGTTGCGTTCAGGCTGTGTTTCTGATCTGGCAGGTCAGAGTCCTCCAGATCAGATACACAAGACTTCTATTGTTGCCAACATGGATGAGGAGAGGTGTTGGATATTAGAATAGAATAGAATAGAATATATCTTAATTGTGATTTTACATTGTACAACGAAATTGAGGTGTAACCCATTTTAGTGCAAAAGATGCATTAAAAAGAATAGTAGTAAAATAAAAATAAAAGTCATAAAAACAGTAGACAAACATAAATAAATAAAAACAAGAGACACACAGCATTCAACAGTCAGACATTCAGTAATCAAAAAGATCGCACAGTCCAATTTTATTTTGCATTACTAAGCATTTAGTACACTTATTGCTTTGGGATAAAAACTGTTTATCAGCCTGTTTGTCCTTGTCTTTAATGTCCTGTATCTTCATCCCGAGGACAGCAGTTAAAACAGGTGAACAGATATTAATTAATGCAGTAATAGTTGCAGAAAACCTCGGTCACATGACTCCGGCTGTCCGGCGGTTCTGCTCCGTGCTGCGTTCTGAAAACACAACTGGTGGGTGTTGACGGACGAGAGAGCACGGTATTCCCGCCTGTCTATCAAGTCAGCTCTGCCTCTCATTATGGAAAACTTGTAATCTTGATATCTATGAAACTGCCATGTTCTGGAAAAATTCCCCCAATACAGTGTGTGCTGATCGAGAAATGAGCTATCTAGACCACACTCGTTTTTTGAACCAGGCTGTAAACATGTTTATTTCTGCTGTAAAGATCGTCTTCTTTGAATGGGTGTGTATGTGGTTTCTGGTGTTTCTGCAGCCAGCCTCTAGTGGACAGTCTGCAGTTTAAAACACTTCCGTATTGGCTTCAATTCTCTGGGCCAGAGATTGCTTCTTGTGTAAATCCTTCTCCAGCTTCCATAAAACACAGAGCTCAGCAGCTCTCTGAAACTATCGACACCTCTCGATGCCTCTCGGTTCCTCTGGGTACACCTCTCTGATGCTGCCTGAATGTTAGCGCTCGTTCAACGCCTCGCTCACGTTCCTGTTCATGAATTACAAAGTGAGCGTTTCAGTTTACCATTCACCAAAATATCAGCGTGATAAACTAACATGTTCACACATATCACTTTTCAACAGCACACATTTGTCTCCGTCAAATCTCGGTCCATCTCGCCGATGGCTTTTAAAATCTGTCTTCCTGATTTACGTCCTGCATCGTGGGCGTCATGAATTCACTTTGCCACTAACGCTTTTCTCCTTTCCAGTGTTGATGTAAGGAATCCATCCGTAATGCAATACAGCACAATCAACAACAACACAAGCTGAAGCTCCTCCATACTGAAACTGTTGTTTGCAGTGTTGCACAAATGATGATGCCGGTCAGGCCGTGTCCTTTTATCGCGTCATCTATGTTGCATGGCGTTGTCGTTTGCCTACTGCTCCCAACTGGCCTGGCGGTGTATTACAACTACTTTATTTTTACTCCTAATATGTCACTGGCCTGATTTGCAAAATTTCTCGGGTCTTCGGCCCCGAGGTCGAAACGCAGACAAGGATGGGGGCACAGGAACCTTTTAGTTCCGGGTAAAGTAGTTCTGTGGGCTGAAAGACCCCGGAACTCTTGGTTGAAATGCACCTTTATACAGCTGTCACTTCCGAGCTGGTCTCAGCAGTTGGCAGACAACGGTCCATCAGCGAGTCTGGTTCTGCTTGAGGTTTCTGCTTTTTGAAAGTGAACTACTTTTGGCAAGTGTTTGATTAATGGTGGATTAAGTATGAATAAAAAGAGTACATTATCTTAGTGTGCATGTGCGTCTGCCAGGTGTGTGTCTGTGCGTGTGTTACCTGGTGGACATGTGTACAGGTGTATCAGTATGTACTGTTTGTTTATTAATACACGTCTGGTAGAATGCATGCCAGTGTATACACTACCAGTCAGAAGTTTGGAAACACCTTCTCATTCAAGGGTTTGTATTTATTTTAAGTGAACACTGTAGTTCAATGCAGTTAATACTGAAGACACCAAAACTATGAAAGGTAAACATACTTTATTAATCCCCATGGGGGAATTACATTTTTCACTCGTGTTCTTTTTTGATATGCTACATACACACATAGTTTGATATACATACAATCATGCACAAACATGCTATGGACATGTCAGAGTGCGGAGGCTGCCATCAACCAGCGCCACCCGAGCAGTTGGGGGTTCGGTACCTTGCTCAAGGGCACATCGGCTGTGCCCATGCAAAATGGACCAGCACCTCTCCAGCCACAAGTCCACTTGCCAAACTTTGTCCACTCTGGGACTTGAGCTGGCGATTCCTGAGCCAAGTCCCTATGAATGAACAACAAAGTGTTAAACAAAGCAGAATCTGTTTGATATTTTAGATTCTGTAAAGTAGCCCCCTTTTTCCTTCATGACAGCTTTGCACACTCCTGGTATTCTCTCAGTCTGCTTCATGAAGTGGTCTCCTGGAATGGTTTCTAATGAACATGAGCCTTGTCAAGAGTTCATTTGTAGAATGACTTGCCTTCTTAATGTGTTTGAGACCATCAGTTGTGTTGTTCAGAGGTAGGGTTAGTACACAATGGATAGTCCTATTTGACTACTGTTGTAATCCAGATTATGGCAAAACCAGATTATTTCATAGTTTAGATGTCTTCAGTATTAATCTACAATGTTGAAAATAATTAAAATAAATAAAAACCATTGAATGAGAAGGTGTGTCCAAACTTTTGACTGGTAGTGTAAATGTATTTGATATTTCATTGATAGAATTGTAGCTACTTTTCACACGTGTAACCTTCTCTCTTTAATCGCAAACCTCAGCAGTTCTCCTAACCAGGGGCGATTCTAGGATTGGATGTTTAGGGGTGCTGAGACAGGCAAGATAAATTTCACTGTTTCGTACATTTTAATGCAATTTCATTCCCACATTTGTAAAAGAAAAGTACAACACTTTTTTGGAAAGTCTGTGACTAAACCATCAAATCTGATAAAGGTTATTTAAATGTTGAGCCACAGCAAAAGAGAATTGGATTGGAATCATAAAGAAACATATGGTAACCCTAATTTCTGGGGAAAGACAACTCATTTCGATACAGCGGCTCCTCAACATATACATAAACAGCATGTTTGTTTATGGAGTAAACCAGCCCCATATAGTGAGTACCAAAAATACCAAAAATTGACATTGGAAAGACATTTGGACTTTCATTTGAAATGCAATGCACAACATGTAAAACGCAGTGGAGCTGCTGTATTTCTGTTGTTAAAATATCAAGTTTCAACCAAGTACTGTATGGTTTTGCAACTTTTCTAACTTGTTAAAAAGGGACAGACAGTAAAAAAAATTTTTTAAATCTCTCAAATTTTAGGGGTGCTGGGATTCAATTTAGAAGTGCTTCAGCACCCCCAAAAATGGGCTAGAAACGCCTATGCTCCTAACACAAATAATTATCTCTTAATGCAATATTTCTTCTCTCATACACATATAAATGTAGTCTGTAAAATAAACCTTATTGCATTTTATTATATATATATATATATACATATATATAATCAATCTCTCATTAATAGTCCACTTCTGAAACCCTTTTTCTCTGTCTCTCTCGTCTTTTTGTTCTTGTTTTTCTCACTTTTTGTAGGTGTTTTCTGGATATTTGCTTTGTTTCAGTTGTTTATTTTTATTGCTTGATAATCTTGTTTGTTTTGAATGTCACTACTCTGTCTTGTATTTTTTTTTTTCACCATTAAAGCCAAAATAAAAAAACTGTATGGTCTGTACTCGCTATTTGTTAATGTGAATAATCAAGAAAGTTTAGTTGTAATTTCGTGCCATACTAATGAAAATCAATTGATTGGTTTGTTGAAATGAAGTGTCTTCTACTTAATAAAATAGATTGTAAATTGTTAATCCAGTTGTTTGATTAAGATGTTTATTTGTAAATGATCGAGGCAGGACAGTGAAAGGTGAATGTAAAAGAAGCCTCCTGTTTATTCCCTATAGTGTAGCCAGCAGTATAACCTTTAAAGAGATGTGCAGTAACACCAAGCTTGCACTGCATTTGACATTCATTTTAATGGCTGACAAGACTAATAATCAGGATATCCTGGTGAAGTGATTCCAGGAAGTCTGTGGTGGCAGACATCTCTCCTGCCTGTAAGTGAATAATGCAGATAGGAAATGAACAGAGGTAGAAACCCTCAGTGCATGTGTTTGTGTGTTTAAGCTTTGTTACTCTGTCTGGGCCCCGGGGGGCTCCACCAAAATAGTCCCCAATAATAATGCCATCCAAAATTAAAGTTGTCCACACTGTAGTCTGTAGCCTTTAGCTTAGCTCAAGTTCTGTCCTGTCTGAGGTCAGCTGCAATCCAATACAGTTGAGTTCAGTGTATTTGGTGTTGGTTTCTGTACGGCTGCATTGTTTTATGTTGGTTATATCAGCATGGAATGAAAGTGAGATTTGTTTTAGGCTGACCACACAACTTTTAGATCTTTACTGATTTTAAAGCCATGGAAGAACTCACACACCAGGACAGCTCTAGACGATTCTCACAATCCTCTCAACGATTCCATAAGACCGCTAGACCTCAACACTTAACGTTCACATTGGGGATTCCACAGACACGAGATCTCACAGAAAATCACGTGAACAAACGTGACTTTAGAAGACAAACAAACATGGAGGACGATAAACATTGGTCGATCCGGCGTGTGTTGAGAGAAACAAAAACGAGAAAAAGATGGTGGTCATGTTTGTGAGCTGTAAAAGTTCACACCATCCTGTTGATGATGCCTTGCAGTCTGCTCCTTTCATTGGTTACTGAAGAAGTAGAAGAAATGTACTTTATTAATCCCCAGGGGGGAAATTCAATTTTTTCACTCATGCTATTTTTGGACATGCTACACATACATTTCTTTTGGTATATACATACAATGCACACACATGCAGTGAACATGCTTAATGAGAGATGTCAGAGTGAGGATGCTGCCGTCAACCAGCGCACCCAGAGCAGTTGGGGGTTCAGTGCCTTGCTCAAGGGCACCTTGGCAGTGCCCAGGCAAGTGAACCAGCACCTCTCCAGCCACCAGTCCACTTGCCAAACACAGTCCGACCTGGGGTCCTAAATATCAAAATGTTTAATATTTACAATCCCAGGTCAGGAAGTTCCAACATGGTCAGACGCAGCAAAATAATCGTACTGACACCCACACTTGAGGATTATTCGGACAAACAATTGGTTATGACAAGCCTCGAATCAGGCCACGCCCCCCGATCACTGGGGAATCGGGCCTCAGATTGTCTCAAGTGAGGCCAGCTAGCTTCATATTTAGCATACCTCTATCCCTCTCTCCAACACGGTCTCAGCAGATGTGTGTCTAACATGAGTCTGGTCCTGCTGGAGGTTTCTGCCTGTTAAAGGAAGTTTGTCCTTGCCACTGTAACTTGCTAAATGCTGCAAAGTGCTCTGCTCATGGTGGATTAAGATGAGATCAGACTGAGTCCTGTCTGTAAGATGGGACTGGATCTGATCCTGTCTTGATGTTGGGTCTTTGGTCTAGACCTGCTCTGTTTGGAAAAAGTCTGAGGAGAACATTTGTTGGGATTTGGCGCTTTATAAATAAAGATTGATTGATTGATTGATTGATTGATTGATTGATTGATTGATTGATTGATTGATACATGAGAATATTAATCGTCTTATCTTCATTTGACAAATTAGCTTATTAAATAACTTTGTATATAAGTGATAGTATTTGGAAAACAATTACCCCTTTTCCACCAACCAACTCGGTACCAGTTTGTTTTTCCACCCGCCCGAGCCCGTGGAAGAGCCGCATCATGACGTCACTTCTACGTGACTGCTTTTCTGAACTTTCCCTCACTAAAACAAGAATGGTGGACAACGTTTTTTGGTCCCTATATTCCTTTTTAAGCTTTTTTAGCTTATTACTTATTTAGTTGATGCTTCTGTTGAACCCCGCTTCTGATAGCTTGTGCCGGATCTCTTCTAAGATGGATTTAGTCCTGGTTGATCCCTCCAGCTTGTTTTGGATCTCCTGCAAGGACCAAACGGCAAGGAGGCAGCTTGTTTCCTAGACCAACCTCTGCTTTGTCTTGGAATCCATTAGCTACGTCTTTGTTATTCTTTCGCTGCAGGAAAATGGCGGAAAGTCGTTTGGTTTGTCATTTTGGTCACGGCAAACCTGCCCCTCCCCCCTGACATAAGCCGTTCTCGGTTCTAGACTAGCAAAGAGTTGGTGCTGTTCTGGAACCTGTTTACTTTGCCATGAGCCAGTTCTCTCCCAGTCCAAACATAAACAAATGTTTTTAAAACAGGCTTTAATGTAAGGGACCCCCAGAGTTTACATTTGTATGAATTCAGCGTTGAAGATGTTATGAAGGTGGCGACAATCTCTAGTTTAATTTGTTGGTTTGTTTGCAGGAGAATTCGACAGCATGTGGGAGTTTGAACCCGAGAAACAACAACAAAGCAGTCAGGCAGGTTAAATCCAGGCTCTACCTGTCGTCTGCACAATAGCCCAGCGTGCAAGTTGTGTTTGAAGTCCTTACAAAGAAAAAGTTGAAAACCATGAATGCACAAAACATTAGTGTTTGGATCTGGTTCAGCAAACAGTTTGCCATGTTTTGCCTCAGGTATGTTTGGTAAACACCGCTAGATCCTATTGAGAGTGACGAGTGTAGTGATTCTACCTCAGAATAAATCTCACTGCTCAGCCCCGGAGCCCAAACAACAGCCCCCATCATGGCCTTTAGGGGCTTGGTCCCAAAACAAGGAGGTGAGTACCTGGGTCTGCACTCTGCACCCTGACAGCTTATAACAGCGACACACAAACCATGCTAACCAGGGTCAACAAAAACACTCATGCAGGGGGACGGTGTTCCCAGAGTAAGTCCTTTTATTTGTCAAAGCGGTTGTTTATCATCATTTTCTAACTGAGGCTGCCGCAGAGAGGACCCATTAGAACTTATCTATACATTCCCATTCATCAATTCAACTGAAATCAATTTATTTACTTATTTTTCTGACATGTTGAAGAAAATTTACTTTAAGATAAGCTGTCCAGATGTACTTGATGCTATAATATCTATTTAAATTCACATTCAGTGAAATGAAACTGGAAAAATCTTCATTTTTGAAGGACACTTTTTTTATTAACTGCATTTAAACTAGAATAATGAATGAAATGATCTCTGCTTGGGCTAATGGTAATTGAAATATATTTAAATGAGGCAAATTCAAATATTTGCTACAGTTTCAAGTTTAACTAAATTAAGTTATCTCCTCTTGAAAATAAACTAATTTATTAGATATACCTCACCAGTCTTAAAACACCTGTCTGTGAGCCGATAGTTCAGAGCACAGCGGCTGACATTGACCCTGATAGAGTCAAATGAAAGGTGTTAGTTCCGGGTCATTACACTGCTAAACTGGGGTGTCACACAGAGGGCTACTGGGGGGAGGAAATGGTTGGACATCTCTCTGAATCTCTCACTCTCTGCCCAGACATAGGTCTGTCTATCTCTCTGTCTGTCTGTCTGGCTCAAGCTACAACCTCTTGAAGCCAATGCTGGAGTGTTAAAAACTGCAGTTCCTCAAGTGTCCACTTGAGGCTGGCTGCAAAAGCCTCAGAAACCACATACACAACCATTCAACAGAGACAATCTTTACATCAGAAATAAACATTTTTACAGTCTGGTTCAAAAAACAGTTTAGGTCTTAGCTCATTTCTCTATCAGCACACACTGTACGGGGGTGAATTTGTTTCTAACATAACGGTTGAGGAGATACTAAGATTATGAATTTTGCCCATTTAAGGACATGACTGATTTGATTGACAGGCGGGAACACATAGCTGTTAGTAAAGTGGCTAAAGGCCCGCCTCTTTACCTCACACTAGCTCGACAGACGTCAGGTTGAGTTCAGCATTTCCAATATGGCTGCCACTGACGATAGACATCAGGACAGCGCTTCAGAAACAGATGGGTGACGTCACAGAGACTCCATCCATTATTTACACAGTCTATGATCTGGACCCTTCACTATGAGCGCACTCTCACAACAACGTCATCCACAAGTTCACTTGGAGCTCAAAACCACAATAAGTCTGTTTCTTTATGCCATGGCTGATCAAGAAGGGGAATGGATTAAAGCAAGTTTTGAAATATCGTTATGAAGGATTAGCAGAAGTCTTGGTCTGTCTAGGCTTGAAACAAGCTAGCTAATGTTAGCTTGTAGGCACTAGCTAGCTAACCTGTGGTTAATCGTAACTAAGTGTCTCTGATTTATTTTGTTTCTCCAGGAGTTTGAGTTTGTTTCTGTATATACTTATCATTAATCCAATTTATATTATTTCATTTGTATTTACATATTATTTTATTTTATTCCTTCTTTCTATTAATAGTTTGACTTTTCATACTGTATATGAGAGCATTCTGTAACAACTGAATTTCCCCCCGGGATAAATAAAGTATTTCTGATTCTGATTCTGATTCTGATTGAGGCCAACATTATTCCTATAGGGCACCAGGCCTCATGAACATGTTAACACAAAATATTCAGCAGCATCAAACTTCATCTCAACAGAATTCAGAAAAACGTTATCAATGCCAATATCTGTTTCGATGCAATTACAATTTATTACAATACAAGTGTTTCAGTGCCAATGTTTCTTTTTCAGTTTCTGGGTTTCAGGTTCAGGTAATTTTATTTGTACCTGTAGATAAACTGGTTTTGCATCCAGTGAGATATTGGGTCATTACAGAGTTACAAGACAGATGTTAGACAGAACAATAAACATACTAAAATATCCTTAAACTAATATAACAATAACAATGATAAAATCAATAGACATGATAAAATTATAAAAGGGTAAAAGGTCCATATCAGAAAACAATCAACCAATAAAAACTATAAAAGCACGTGAATAAATAAGAAAATTAGGACTTAAGTCTTTGAATTAGAACTTGAGTCTGTATGTTAAAGGAAATGCTATGGCTTGTTCAGCTCAGTAATAGCAGCAGGAGCAGAGCTGTTTCTGAACTGCTTTGTTCTGCACCTTGGGACTAAAATCTGTTGTCTTCAATGCCAAATTTAGTTTTCAATACCAAACATTAAAGTCATCGTTTTGGCTTGTTTTTTAGAATTAAATTAGAATAGATTTTAAGATTATTTTATTGTTCTTTAAATCTCTTAATGGTCTTGGCCCTTCTTATTTATCAGATTTGCTCTTATCATATGAGCCAGTGAGAGCCCTCAGGTCTTCAGGTAGTGGACTTTTAATGGTAGCAAAAGTAAGAACAAAGACTCAAAGTGAGGCAGCCTTTTATCATCCCGACCCACGCCTGTGGAACACCCTACCTGAAGATCTGAGGGCTGCACAGAGCATCAACATTTTTAAAAAGCAAACTCAAGACCGACCTTTTTAGTCTCGCTTTTAACTGAGTTTCATTCATTCATTCTTATAACAGTTTTATTTATTTATTTATGTATTTATCTATTTATTATCTAGTTCAAATTTTAGTCACTTTTATTCTATTTTATTTATGTGCTTATTTATTTTATTTTTTAAGTATAGCATCTTATTTTCTTTTAATGGTTTAATATTTTGGTGTTTTATTATCTTAGAAATGTATTTTATTTTGGTGAGTTTAATTTCCTGTGTTGAGTTTTAACATCTTATGTTTCCTCCAGTGTTTCCTCATTAAGATATCATGAGAGCATTTCCTCAGTTCGTTCAGAAACTTATTTTTTCTTTATTTATTTCATTTTTATTGTTTTTATTACCATTGTTGCATATCTTGTGTTCTTAACCATAGGATAGTGGGGTGGGTTTGGGGTCAGGGCTGGGGGGCTGGGGATAGAAATCCATCTGAATTTGACTAACAATCTGTAGTTGTGTAGAATGGGGAAAAAAACGTTTTTATTATCCAGCAAAGAAATGTATTTATTTTTCATTTTAGTTTATTTTTCAATTTTAGTCCAGCTGGTTTCTCCATTTTTCTCTAAATTAGTTCATTTTTCACAAAGCAATCTGACTCAATGTTCCACATATAAGTCCTCACAGCTGAGTCATGCCACTTGGATCAGTTTGGACCAGCGTTCTCCAGTCCATTAAAACAAATGCCCACACCGTCACCACCATGGTATTTTCACCTTGAACAGGTAGGTAAAGGAATATTCAAATGTAGTATGCTAAGAGAACTTTATCTCAGAGGCAAATGCCAAATCAAGAAGTCATCCTATCCTCACCTTATTGCAAAATCAGTGATATAACATTTCTCTGTTGGCCATTATGTAAAAAAATATCTCCCCCCAAGTGAAAAACCTTGGAGTCTTAAATTTAAAAAGAAATACCCTGAAACAGAGAAACAACTTTCTTAGAAGAATAGATTCCTCTCATTCCATCTCGCTGTGTCCCCTCCTCTAAGCTCTCCTCTCTTTATTGCTGTTGTTAGTCTCCGTAGTTTGGTAGCTGTCCCTGTAAAGCCTTCAGCATGTTGGCGCTTCAAAGAGATCCCAGAGTAAATCAAGACCGCTCAAGATTAACAGTGGCAAATTATTCATGAACCCTCGATCTCCTGGCCGGAAATAGCACAGAGTGGCCCGGGTGACATGTCACAAAGCATCGGGCTTAAAGAAACGTGCACACGCAGAACACACACACTCAATCTGATACTACTGCTGCCACAAACACAGCTTCGCCTCATTAAGTGTTTTGTTTTTCTGCTGAAGATGTCGGCCTACACACACATTCCTTCCCGAACAGCCAGAGGTAGAGAGGAGGGAGAGACACCAGAGGTCAGCAACACTGGATGCAGTTATACTCAAGTTTTTACAAGCCTTACATCTACTCACTGATAACTGCTCTCTCTTTATGTGATCAATAAACCAACACAGTTTCAAATGGTGAGGGATTTCAGAAACATGATTAGCGGCTGGCTGACTGGAGTGGATGTGTGAACAGCAGCCCTAATAATGCAGTCAAGGCAGCGGGAGCTCTGGGGGAGTATCCGTTTAGCAGTGACCGGCTTCGGCCTGCGCTGATTCCCCCGTAATAGGCTTTGGGCTCGGCTCCCACCGGAGAGTTTGGTTGACAATCTGACAAAGTTATCTCAAGATAAATGGGTTACGGGTCGGAGGCGGCAGGAGGGGAGAGAGAGGGAGCGACTTGACTTCTCTGTCAGTGATGTTTTGATGGAGGATGTGTATAGCCGCGAGCACCGGCGTGAGCAGGTCCCCCCAGGTAGATAGGAAGATTGTCTTTGGCTGTATCTGCAAACAGAGCACTAATGTATACGTGTGTGTGTGTGGTGGTGTCTGTGTGTGTTTCTCTGTCTACTGGAAAACCTGATAGCTTTATTAAGAGGGATATTTGCAAAGACAGAACACAGTGCATGTGAAGCGCCACCAGCCAGCCAAGATAAACCCGAGGCAAAGGTCAGAAGTTCAACATTTTAGATGGACAATTTGTAGATGGACAACGCTGATAGGCCTAAACAAGCGGACGCTCCATATCAGACCATATCATGAGCCATTTAAGTAATAACTGGGCCTGTCTCTCACTTATTCCCACTCACACACGCACACACCAACAGACAAATGCACAAAGTTCACACACACGTAAGCTCAAAAGTTGTCTGTTTGTTCAAACACACAAACACACTGCACAGGAGAGCACCTTTCACCAAGCCAGGCCTCTTTTTACCCTTTAATTCCCCAGATAAACAGACTTTTCTCTGATCCTGTCAGTCCGCGTTATCTGCAACGCCGCTCAGCCAGTCCACAACTGTGGAACAAATTAGGCCCCTAAATGTCAAAATTGCTACACTTTATTAAGTTAATTAGAGACTGAGTGAGCACGGAGGCAGGGACAGGAGGACAAACATCCACAGAGGGACGGACGAAATGACAAACAGAGGAGTGTACTGCAGAGCACGGCACTAAAGACCCAAACACATGGGGTTACAACACGGACTGCACAGTGGAGTCCATGCATGAACAGATTCCAATGTTTGTATAACTAGTCAGCATGTGCTCAGTGTTATACATACTGTATATGCATAATATAGCTTATTACAGCCTCTGAAATGAAATACTGCCTGTGCACATGCATGTATGTCGTTACTACGACTTTAAATGTGTAAGTGAAATCAGAAATGATGCACGCCTGGTAAGATCTGACCTTAAGCAACCAACAGAACACTACAAGTACACTGCATGAGGAGATGTACACTACCAGTCAAAAGTTTGGACACACCTTCTCATTCAATGTTTTTTATTGTATGTATGTATTTTAATTATCTTCAACATTGTAGATTAATACTGAAGACATCAAAGCTATGAAATAATCTGGTTTTGCCATAATCTGGATTACAACAGTAGTCAAATAGGGCTATCCATTGTGTGCTAACCCTACCTCTGAACAACACAATTGATGGTCTCAACTCAAACACATTAAGAAGGCAAGTCATTCTACAAATGAACTCTTGACAAGGCTCATGTTCATTAGAAACCATTCCAGGAGACCACTTCATGAAGCAGACTGAGAGAATACCAAGAGTGTGCAAAGCTGTCATGAAGGAAAAAGGGGGCTACTTTACAGAATCTAAAATATAAAACAGATTTTGCTTTGTTTAACACTTTTTTATTCATTCAATAATTCCATATATGTTCTTTCATAGTTTTGATGTCTTCAGGATTAACCTACAGTGTTTACAATCATTACAAGAAATACAAACCCTTGAATGAGAAGGTGTTTCCAAACATTTGACTGGTAGTGTATGTTCTTAAAACTCTTGAGATCATTTATTAATTCAGTCCCATATTATTATTTTTACAACTTTGATGTTCATGTAATAAGTAAGTTGTGCCGTATATCGCATTATAACTCAGCTAAAGATAATCTTTGACAGAGGTGTCACTACCCTTGTATTCCTGTTATTGTTGTTGTATAATCTACAGTGTTTAGGGGGAAACTTGTTGTTTTCTTCCAAAAATGATGGCTGCAAAATGAATATAGTTTTTTTTCCAGAAATTAAACCCTATGCATTAACATGTAGAGTGGTTTTAACCGTCTCCATGCCAAAAACATGGCTTCACATACCATGGTAAAAAGACTTCTATATCTCTTTTCTTTCTGAGCACTCAAAGCTCTTTTACTCTACGTGTCACATTCACCCATTCACACCAAATTCCCTCAATCAATCAATCAATCAATCAATCAATCAATCAATCAATCAATCAATCAATCAATCAATCAATCAATCAATCAATCAATCGATCGATCGATCAATCAATCAATCAATCAATCAATCAATCAATCAATCAATAAGACTTTATTTAAAAAAGCGCATTTCATACAATGAGATTGTAACAAAGTGCTGTACATAAAAAAAACTTCAAATAGAATATGTTAAAAAAAGAAAGATATCCTAGACATCCTAATCCCAAACCCAGCCCACGATCCTAAGGCTAAGAACACAATATATGCAACAATTATAATAATAACAATAAAAATTAAACAAATAAATAAATAGAAAATAAAAAAGAAGTTTTGAATGAACTGAGGAAACACTCTCATGATATCTTAATGAGGAAACACTGGAGGAAACATAAGATGTTTAAACTCAACACAGGAAACTGAACTCACCAAAATAAAATACATGAATATGATAATAAAACACTAAAATATGAAACCATTAAAAAGAAAATTTGATGCTATACTTAAAATAAATGAATAAATAAAATAAAATAGTATACATTTGAACTAGATAATAAATGTTTAAATAAAGTAAGAAATAAAACTGTTAAAAGAATAAAACCCAGCTAAAAGAGAGACATTCACTCACTGATGCTTTAGGCAGCTATAGGGACCATCAGTGTTAGGTAATCTCATTCACACACATTCACACACCTCTGAACAACAGAGGGAGCATGTTGGGGTTCAGTGTCTTACTCAAGGACACTTCAGCATGTGACTGCAGGAGCTGGGATCGAACCGCCAACCTTCCTATTGATAGACGACTGATACCCACTGAGCAACAGCCGGCTCAAAATTCAAAAATTGGCTAATGACCAAAAAACATTGTTATTACATCAATATAAAGCACTGCACATTATCACGGCTGTGGGTTCATATAAAGCACTCGTTCTGTGTTTCACTTAAAGACGCATAACAAAAAATGCAACACATAATCATACATTGTATTTAACAGCTGAAGTAATGAGTCTAAGTTGTGTTTCTTTTTAGCTCTTACATTCGGACACACTAATAACTTGTCAGCATGAAATACGTTTTTAAGCAGTAGAGGGAAGTGGGGCATCTGAGACCCTCAGCACCTTTAAGACCATCAGGGAACATGCTCTGCAGATTCTACTGTGCATGTACTCAAAACACTATTCTCAGAATATTGAGGCTGAAACTCTCCTTCTGTTGTTAAACTTTATTCAGAAGCATGAATGCATATTTTAGTTAGCTCCTCTCTAAATCTATTCAGTTCAGTTAACTCTGTATTTTCTAACCCCCCCCTCCCGACTTACCGGCACTTGAAAGTGAAGCGCTGATCAATGCTTTGCAGACTGTACTAATCGATTAGGGGTGAACAGAGAGAGACAGGCCTAATGGCTGGTCCTGTCTGAACAGGCCTCCTCATATGAGAGCAATTGTTCATTACAGGGCTATTTCATGGTGTTCGTCGCTTTGCAAGCTTCTGTCTTTCATTCAGCAGCGCGTTGGATGGAGGAATGGCCCGGGGATATATTGTCTGCTCAGAGCTTGAATGTTGTCATGCTAGTTCCCAGTGATTTGCCTCGTGCGATTCAAGACTTTGAAAAATGGGAAATGTGTTTCGCAGACTTGGGAGAGGAGGGCTGAATGTGATATCAGTGTTACCAAGTGCAGGATGTTAAGAAAAGTCTGTGGGAGAATGGAGCTCTGTTTCAGTTCAGTCAGAATGTGAAAGTAATGTTTTAGTGCTTATGCTGCCTTTAATGTTTTATTACAATCAGCGTTACATCCTGGTTTTAGAATGCTTTTTAATGTTTTTAACACTCGGGCTGAGCAGACTTCCCCTCATAGAACACAGATAGATTCACATGCAGTGCTGTACGGGCTTTGTTATGGAACAGACATGTTCAACAGCCCTGTTACTCCGAGGAAGCCAAAAGCAATAAGTCAGGGACAGATTCTTGACTGTTGCTCTGAGTTGAATTATTTACCCTACATTCTGACAATATGTAAAGTATCCAAACCATCTCAATCCAAATCTGCCTGCAACACAGCTCAGTGATTCTCTCCATACTAAACAGAGACCTCTGGGCATGACAGCAGCCATACATTATTTCTACCACACACACACACACACATTCAGACACACACTCTTGGCTCGTACATCTACACAGCACACATAGCTCCACATATAACCTCTGATGCATTATTTCTCTCGCCTTCAGTGCGAGAGTCACAGGTGAGTCCTGGGCGCTTTCATCATAGTCTGGCTGTCCGGCTGGCTGGCTGCAGTCTCATCTGTCCCTGGGTCGAAATTGCCAATAAAGAGGGTCTCATATAGATCACCCCCGATGGGGGATGGCGACCTGTCATGCAGACCATGATTCCTAGCTCTCAGAAAGGAGAAGAGGGACAAATAACCCTCTGAATCTCCCTATATCTGTCTCTCCAACTCCCCCAACCCAACCCCTGACTCTCCATCTTCCCTCTCAGTCACACACATACATGTCCCTTCCACCTCTCTCTCGAAGGCCATAAAGCGCCACACGAAAGGGATATAGTGGACACAGTCATAGGAGAGACAAGTGCCGGCCTGAGCTTTCACTTTCCCACTCCAGAGGTAGTGAATCAAACTAATGTGTTGAAGACACAGAGACGGATGAGTCGGAGGGTTAGGATCCAGGCGGAGGTTTGCTTAGAGTGTTCTCACACCTGATTTTGCATGTTTTAAAGTCTGCAGTCTAAATGAAGGTGGATTATTATTATTATTATTATTATTAATATATATTTGGGCTTTATGCCTTTATTGATAGGACAGCTGAAGAGAGACAGGAAATGTGGGGAGCAGAGAGTGGAAAAGACATGCAGGAAATGGTCGCGGCCGGTAGTCGAACCAGGGACCTCGGTGACGAGGACTGCAGCCTCTGTTCATGGGGCGCTTAGACCTCTAAGCCACCAGCGCCCCAAGGTGGATTATTTTAACCCCTCAAAATGATTAAATGAGATTTTTACACTCTCTTCTCAAACCCTCTGAAGAGTGCAAAAAGAAAAAGTGAAATCAATAATGTGCCACTTTTGGAAAAGAGGACACTCAAAAGAGCTCCACCAAATCTGAGTATTTCTTAATTTGGTAGCGTGTTCCACCAACGATCCACATCCTCCATTCACACGGCCTAGATACACGCTCACGTGCAGAACGTGCACTTTCTCTTGACAAAATTAAGTCCCCAAATTATGTCACTAAATTTAATTTCATGTCGTGTCATAATAATGTGTTTCCTCTAAAGACAGTCAAAGTGGTCTGATGTCAGTGACAAACCAATCAGAGATACTGAGCTCTGCAGGATCTCCTCTCTTTTAAACAGCGACTTCTTCTTTCAGATTAAAAGTTTCTTTTTTAGAGGCAGGGTCCCGGTCGTGAAGGGAGCTGAGGGATCTTTGAAAGACCCACAGTGCTCCCTGCTGGTGAAGGATGGAACTGAGTGCAATCACTGTGAGGGAGCACACAGAGGCTACAGCTCACAAAGCCTGCCCTTAGCATGTGAGGTACATGAGTTTATAGCCAACACTTAGCATGTATGTGTGCGAGCCAAGGTACAACCTCATGTGACTTCAAATCTACAACAACCTGGGAGTCTTCCTTGTTGACCTCTCGGCCACAGTGAGAGCAGCTCCCTCCAAGATTTTGTCTGATTCATGGACGAGAGACAAAGCGAGGGAGGGACAGAGAAAGAGAGAGAGAGAGAGAGAGAGAGAGAGAGAGAGAGAGAGAGAGAGAGAGAGAGAGAGAGATGGAGAGAAACCTGCATGGCCAGTGGGCAACTTCAATAAAAGACAATCTGACTTTTCAGAAGCTATAATAATCAAGATCCTCCCACCGAGGTTGTTTGTCTGAGGGGGACACGGATGGCTACGGGTAAGGAGGAGGAAATTCAGAGCAGTAATTAATAGTCCTAAGTGACTGCTGCTGGATGGGAGGCAGGGACAGGGTTTGTTGTTACTGTGAGCTGGTACTGTGTCCCCCAGCATGTCCCTCAGCCTTGTGGGTTGGCATGGAAGCAGAAGAGGAGGAAATGGAGAAAGTGCCTTTATTACTTGTTCGTTTGTCTCCGGGGGTCTCTCCTGATCAGCCAGACTCAACCACCCTCCTTCTACACACACACACACACACACACACACACACTTAGGAGCATGCCTTCCAATGCTAATCTCGTGTCACAAATGTTAAGGAAAAGACATGAAATGCCACAAAAATGTCATCACTCCACTCCTGTCACTGGCTCATCCAAGCCTTCCATCCCCCCCGTAAACATATTCAATCATACACTCATTTGCATGTGTGTGTGTGTGTGTGCACGGAGGAGTGGGGGACCAGCTTGTTGTTTTTAGCCTTTGGGTGCCTGTTTCTGCATGGAGCAGCAGGGTGGTTCCTATAATCCCATCACTGTTGTCGTCATGAAGGCCCAAAGGCCCCGCCTAGAGGTGCAACATTTCTGGCATCTTCCGACTCCCCTTCACTCCGAGAGCCAGCAGCTCTGGAGCCAAAAGACACTCTGTGCGGACTACCACTAGTCTTATACTGCACTGAGACTGACTTACTGTCATCTGCAGTAGGCCGTGAGAGCAACGTGATAGAGACGCATGGAGATGTTCAGGTGTTACATTTGAAATGAGGTTTAAAATGTGCACAGGTGAGCTGGTGAAGAGGAAGTCTATGTTAGGATAATAAAGCTCTTTATGAGGAAGAGTTGGTGAAGATTTTTGGTTCCGGCTTCTGGTCTGAAAGGATTTGCTGCATTTTTATATTTGTATTTGAAATAGGAATAGGAAGAAATAAAAAGTCGGTTTCCTTTCTTTCAGAAGGATCTTTCTGATAGTTCAGTCACATTCTTTATTAAAGGTAATTCAGTGATAAATTAAGTTATTTTAAATGTTTGTGTGTCAGCTACCAGACTGAGTGAAGGACATAGTAAACAAACCAACAGATTTTTCCATGGTTTCCCCTTTTTATGATTACTATTATTATTATTATTTATTTATTTTTTAAATTATTTATTTATTTATTTAATTTTTTGGAGTTATATTTTGTTTTTTTTTGCCTTTATGATAGGACAGCTGAAGAGACACAGGAAACATGGGGAGCAGAGAGCGGGGAAGACATGCAGTGCATGGTGGCGATCGGGAGTGGAACCGGCAACCTCTGCAACGAGGACTCTAGCCTCTGTATGTGGGTGTGCTGCTAGGCCACCAGCGCCCCAATCCCTCTTTTTATTTTTATTATTATCTTTTTTAATATGAAATGTTAGTGTGTAGGAATATTTTGTAATTTGAAATTCTTTTTTTTTAGTTGAATATAATTAAAATTTTCAATATTTAGCCATTATTTAATATCACAGAAAATAAGACTATTTTTATTTATTTCAAAGAATGTTGAACCACTTTTTTATGGAAGCTTTAGTTTGATTTCTTCCACAGAAAGTTTTGCTGTCTTTTATATAGTAAGCTTTTAAAACTGGTCCACAAACACTGAAGTACATTATTAATAAATATTATGGGGGTTTAATCTGCAACTTAGACACTAAGAGATGTAACTTAGAGCTTTTGGGAAACAGTGACGGGCACATTTTACTCCTTCTTTTTTTTTGAAAAGTCAATGACATAATAACAAAATAAAACTAAAAAACTTAAAGTGATGGTTGTTTCTGAAATGATCATGATGCTGTTTCTGTTTCAGGTTTTAATAAGAAAAGAGAGATATCATACCCTTTTGCCAAAATGTGTTTTTCATGTTGATTTCTTCATAAACCTTCATCTTGATTCTGGATGTACAAAAATAAGACCCGACAGGAGCAGGAGGCCCAGGCAGACCTTCCTACATCTCTCTGTCTCACAGCTTCTTCCCAAAGTGTCACCCTGCCGCCTGATGCCCGTCCCCGCGTTCACTCCATGCCGGGGATCCAACCTAGCACCAATATGCAATTTCACCAATCCATGCTGACAGCGTTCATGTCGACCACTCACAACCAATCCCTCATCTCTCCCTCTGAAAGCATCTGTGTGGTTTAGACACAGTCAGAGAGCTCTCACAGGTCAGGAAAGGTAACAGAGGAGACAGGCGGGGCTGAGGCCCTGCATCCCGGCTAGACAAATCAGTGTAACAGCATATTGTAAGCTACACACTAAGCATAGGGGGATATATCTACCAGGACTAAGGCTGTGTTTATAGCTATGCCTGCCTTGGGAAGCCCCACGGCACTATTAGTGACCCCCACTGTAGATTTCCTTACTAATGTGACCCCAGATTGCGTATCACAATCGGCATGAGAAAATTCCCACAGGCTACAGTTAGTCCTGGGCACTGGGGATCGTTGTCCTCAGCCCGCCTGAGTACAGACAGGATGTGGCAGCTTGGAGGCATTTAGTTAAAGGAGACGTACTTTTACGCTGCAGGCATGCATTTATGGAAGCCCTACTTGGGTGAAAGTGTATGACGTGCTGCAGCCTATAAACAAACAGCAAAGAGGAGGTCTGATTAAAGAATACAGAGAATTATCTTTACCTTGTTTCATGGCATCTAATCATTTGTGATAGTCTGTGTACTCATTCTTATAATTAATCTGTTTTCTGGGACAGCTTTCTCTCAACAAACTGGGTTTAAAAATATCATCTGTTGTATTTTATTAAGCACACATAGTGAGAGGGGGAATGCAGATACATGGGAAGCAGCCTGCATGAAGCACAGCTGCTGCCTATATGAGCATCCAAAGGGCCTGGGTACTTTTTAACACTATAATGCAGTGCACTGTACTCATAGTCATCTCAGCATGTTATCAGATACAGTGAGTTAAATACTCCTAATAAACGCCTGATTAATGGTTAATATGGACGCATGATGAGAAGCATGACCACTAAAAGAAACTCCTTGTAATCTGAAACATGCAAGAATGAGATAAAGAGATTCTTTGTATTTTTCTGGCCTTCTTGTAATCATTAGCTTAACAGGACTGTAGCTTTGTAACCTCAGGCTAAAAAGAGAAGTTATATTCAGTGATGTGGAATCTGGACCCCGTATTCACAGTTGATCTCTGACCCCTGTGTGACCCAAAACGTCTCTGTACCATAAATATGATGATTGTTTATCAATGGATATTGTTTTCAGCCCTTTCATGGAAGACATTTTGACATGTCACTGCAGGAGAGCACAGGTTTGACAAATAAAATCAATGACTACTGACTAGCACACACCTTCGGGAATCACTAGGACACTTGAGTAGAATATAGTGCATATGTGAAACCTGTGAATTTTCTTGTGTATATATTATTGGTTTTATTGTAATGATTTTATTTATTTATTTCTTCTAGTATTGATCTGATTTTATTTTATTGATTTTATTGTAATTAATTATTTTAAAAATATTTTTCTGATATTTATCTGATTTAATTTATTGTTTTTATTGTAATGTTTTTATTTTATTTTCTAGTATTTATCTGATTTTATTTTATCTTATCGATTTTATTGTAATGATTTTTTTCAGGTATTTATCTGACTTTATTCTATTGGTTTTATTGTAATGTTTTTATTTTATTTTCTGGTATTTATCTGATTTTTTTAATTTTTATTTATTGTTATTATTTAATATTCTATTTTTCTAGTATTTGTCTGATTTTATTTTATAGATTTTGATTCATTTAAGTTTTTTTTTTGTATTATTCTGATTTTATTTTATTAATTTTATTGTAATTATTTTTTTCTTGTATTTATCTGACTTTATTCTATTGGTTTTATTGGAATGTTTTTATTTTATTTTCTGGTATTTATCTGATTTTATTTTATTTTTATTTATTGTTATGATTTCATATTCTATTTTTCTGGTATTTGTCTGATTTTATTTTATTGATTTTGATTCATTTAAGTATTTTTTTTGTATTATTCTGATTTGATTTCATTGATTTTATTGTAATTATTTTATTTTGTATCATTCTGGTATATATCCTATTTTATTGTAATGATTTAGATTTTTGTATTTTCTGGTATTTATATGATTTATTTTTTATTGATTCTATTGTAATGATTTCATTTTAAGTATTTTTCTGGCATTTCTCTGATTTTTTTTTTAGTATTTCATATCACTTTCTTTTTGCCATTATACCTTTTGCTGTTGATTTCTGTCACTCCTTTGTGAAGCACTTTGGGCTGCATGCTTGAATTTATGAAACGTGCTTATAAATAAAAATGAATTGATTTGAGTACTGTAGCAATCATAAGTACACATACAGTGCTACATTGGAATTCGTGTCCTACTATTATTGATTTAGTTCACTGAACAGTTTGCTCCTGAACTATACTCCAGGAAAGAGAACTGAGGCACTCACTTGCTGGCAGAGCATTTCTAATTTGTCCTGCATCCCATTTTTACTCTTTTACAATAATTAAACAGACTGTGTGTGACAGTGCAGTATCATGTGAAAATTAGCAACTGAACAGTCAATACAATGAACACCAGTCTCCTTAAAACTTGTTACAACACTAAAAACTTATAAACACCAATAAAATATTTTAGTGACTGGACTTTTTTGTCTGCATAAAAAGCACTTTCAAATTAAACCCATGATTTTGAACTAAACACAGACCTGTAGGAACTGTACGGTACGAAGCTGCAGCAGTGGGCACTCACTAACCGTCTCCCTCACTCTTCATCTCTTGGTTATTTCATTGCAGTCTGAATAAGGTCAATAAAAATCAAACATAAGAGTTTGATAAGTATTCCTGAAGACATCACCTCAAGCCTCGTCATCCAGGTGAGCTGTTACAAAGTAGGACCGCTGGGGAAGAAATGAAGCTTGTAGTGTGACACCTCAGCCGGTCTGTCACTCTCTGTGGTGTCACACAAACACACACACACATGGACAGTACATATATTAATAAGCCCAGTTTTGACTGACATGTGACATTTCATAATGGGGAAATTGTGGCGAAGGGCAAATCCAGACAGACACGACACTCAATGTCACAGACAGACGGACAGGAGGGGAAACTTTGCTGCAGGACAAAAGACTGAAACTCCAAACCAGGATCTGTCTTTTGATTACAATCTAACCGTAAATCCTCATGTTGAAGACTTGTCCTGAGAGACAGAAGTTTGTGTTTGCATGTGCATTTAGTAAAAATCTGTATCAATCAATCAATCAGACTTTATGTATAAAGTGCTTTTTATACAATGACATTGTAACCTAAAGTGCTGTACATAAAAACAACTTAGAATAGAATACATTAAGAAAAAGATAAATAGAAAATAAAAGAAGTTTCTGAACGAACTGAGGAAACACTCTCATGGAGGTAAAATAAGATGTTAAAACTCAACACAGGAAATTAAACTCACCAAAATAACATTTCTAAGATAATAAAAAATTAAAATATTAAACCATTAACAGAAAATAAGATGCTATACTTACAAAAATAAATAAATACATAAGTACATAAATAAATAAAATAGAATAAAAGTGACTAAAATTCGAACTAGTTAATAAATAAATAAATAAATAAATAAAGTAAGGTGAAATCAAACTGTTATAAGAATAAAACTCAGTTAAAAGCAAGACTAAAAAGGTCGGTCTTGAGTTTTTAGAAATGTTTTATTTATTTATTTATTTATTTTTTATTATTATTACGCAAATTATAATACAGCAACACAACTCTGACTGGACAAGATCTAAACAAACAAACAAATATACAAACAAATAAACATGTGATAACCTACAACAGGACAAGACATGGGAGCAAGGGGTGGAGTGTAAATATTGTTCAGTGTGTAGATAAAGAGATAGAAAATTGAAGAAAAAATAAATAAATAAAATGTATAAATTCATGTTCATTCAAAAATTGATGGGGTTTAAAACTCAAGTCAAGTATCAATAGGAGCCATCAATGCCTTTTATCCATCACTGATTAAATAAAATTCAAAGACCCTCTGTGTTTTTTAGAAATGTTGATGCTCTGTGCAGCCCTCAGATCTTCAGGTAGGGTGTTCCACAGGCGTGGGTCGGGATGATAAAAACCTGCCTCACTTTGAGTCTTTGTTCTTACTTTTGCTACCATTAAAAAGTCCACTACCTGAAGACCTGAGGGCTCTCACTGGCTCATAGGATAAAAGCAAATCTGATAAATAAGAAGGTCCAAGACCATTAAGAGATTTAAAAACCAGTAAAATCATCTTAAAATCTATTCTAAAAGATATAATGAATCTGCTTTTTTGGCTTTATGTATGAGCACCATGTAGCAATTCATTAAAAGATGAAGATTCAAGTTGTTTTGTAGTCTCAACTCTGATGTGTGGAAGAATAATTGTCAGTTGAGCCTGATGTTAAATAAACCACAGTAATATTTCCCCTTTGTTTGTGTGTATAAGGAAGAGATACAGTATATTTTCTAACCATTTGTTACAATGCATAACAGTTCTTCTTTTCTCTTCATATAATGTCAAAGTAACATCACAAATCTTTGTAATCCCCTTTGTTTGGTTTGTTTCTTCATATTAAAAGGACGGTGGCTCATTCACTGATGCAATGTCTTGATAGACTGACCTGCTGCGTTTGATTGGTTTCTGCCACTGTCCGTCAAAACAAAGTGGGCGGAATTAAAGACTTTCAGCCAATCAGGTCGCGCAGACACTGTGCTGCCCCTCAGACACTCAGACATGGCGCTACGGGAGCTATCATCGCTGGAGAGATATTTAGGATTAAAAAAGCCGAACAAGTACAGCACACAGGGGGATAAAAAGGTAGCATGACTCGTTTTGTGTTCAGACTTCCTACTGCAGGATTATTTTAGTCAAAGCCTGTGAAATGATCCTGATTAGCACATAGAAGCTAGCCAGATGATGCTAAGAAGCTAGTCACATGTGTCACAATCATCATCATGTCGTCCAGGTGTGTCTGCCTTGTGTTATCAGGTGATAGCACACGATATATGTCATGAGTTGAGCACACATTTACAGCAATGTCTGGCCACGCTGAAGCCGGCTGTCTTATTTCCATAACTCAGCATATTGGAAGTAGCTCCATGCTTCGCGCATGCGCGTCCGCAGAGTGAAGGGAGGAGTGGCTGTGATGCAGCTTCAGGTGTTGATTACTGAAGAGGAGTTGTCGTTAATATTATGGTCTGTTTGACTGTGTGATGAAAATAATCATTCTTTTATCTTCTTGTTTAAACATTTAGTTAATATAATTCACTTTATGTAATTAATCTACTGCTGTTATCCAGATATATGAAGATAATCACAGTGCATTCAAGGGGTGTAACGACTCTTTTTAACAACGATTCGATTCGTATCATGATTCGTGGTTGCCGATTCGATTAAAGAATGATAGCGGTTCATTTAGAACGATATGATCCGAAACGATTCAGTGACTTGAAATCGATTCAATAACTTTTCAACCAAAAATTCAACCAGTGTGACTGTGAAATAAAGACCTTAATACTGGACAGTCCTAGAGTCCTGCAGCCTGTTGAACCAGCTGTGCATAAGTTGTGTCTTAAGTTAGGGTGTAAAGTCCTCACTAAATCAAACGTTGTAACTAGTTAGTTTGTAACTTAAGTTGTGTCATTGTTTGGTTGCAACACGGAGACATGAGGTTCATCTGAACTAGTAGACCATAACGTCCAAACCATAGACTGTAAATAAAAATGGACAGTGTTGCTCCGCCTCTTCCCCTGTTGTACAGATCTGAAGCCAAAAAATCCCTCTCCTGGGTGCAGCCCATAGACTGTAAAAAATATGGACGTAGTATCCGTGACGTCACCCATCTGTCCCTGAGAGCTGTTTTGAAGCAAATCGACGGCGGCAGCCATATTGGTAATGCGGAACTCAACTAGGCAGAGTGTGACGTAGTGTGAGTCTCTTAGCCAATGGCTGTGTGTTCCCGACCGGGAGTCACGTCAGTCATGTCCTTATTTGGGCAAAACACATAATCTTAATATCTTCTTAACCGTCACGTTAGAAAAAAATTCACCCCCCGTACAGTGTATGCCATTAGAGAGATTAGCGTTGTAGGGCCAAGCCGTTTTTTGAACCAGGCTGTAAACATGTTTATTAATGCTGCAAAGATCGTCTTTTTCCCATTCATATCTATGTGGTTTCCGGTGTTTCTGCAGCCAGCCTCAAGCGGATTTTCGATGTATTGCAGTTTATATCACTTCCACATTGGCTTCATCGTTTGAGACCGGAGTTTGCCGCTTGGTGCAGCCATTGTGCAGCCAGAGCCTGTGAAGCCTTTGTAATAAGCTCCGCCCTACAGCGTAATGTCACAAGACGCTGTGTGTCCTTTGAAGTTTCGTTCTACGGCGGCTGTGAATCAAAAGAAACAGGAAGTAAAACCCCGTTTTTTAAACTCTAATAACTAACGAAAAAGAAACTTTTCAGAAAAAAGAAGCCTTGGACACAAAACAGTCAAATACTAACTACATATAACCACAGCATACGGATATGAGAAACATTCGTACGACGTGTATTTATTTTTTAAAGTTTGACTGCTCCCCCATTCAAATGAATGGGGGAGACGGATTTTTTGACCTATACTGCAGCCAGCCACCAGGGGGCAGTCACACTGCTGAAAGCCTCACCACCAGGGCCGTATCCGGCACCGCTTGGTCCAAGCTAACCAAAACATTGTCTCAGATATGACGTATACACTTCCAGCGGCCAATCAGAGGAAAGCACCAATTCTGATGCATTGTTATCTCTCGTGCCTAATCGTCTCAGAACTGACCAACAGCTGAAACAAACTAAAGTAATGATAACTACAGTCTAAATCCTTAATCTACGGTGTCTATAATAAAAGTGACATTGAGTGGTACAATTATCAACTACAACATGTGTTAATACTCAGGAGGGCAAATCTTGGTCATCATATTTTTCTCAAGGATTTAATCTCTCGCGGATATCACGTTGCAGGCGTCATATAGCTGGGAGGACCCTCTGTATCTCCTCATCATCCCACTTTTCAAAATGACGCTCCTAGCAACGGGTACCCTACGGAGGGCTTTACACCTACTAGGACCCAAGTGTAAGAATTAAGTTGCAACTTAAGCTGGTGCAACACACAAAACGTTAGCAGAGTGTAAACTCCATCCTAAATGAGAACTTCCGTTCAAACTAGGCTACGTTTGAACTTAGGCACAGCTGGTGCAACAGGCTGCTGTTGTTGTTGTTGTGATGTTTTTGTCCCGAGTAGATTTTAATTTTAATTGCTAATAACTTTTTAATAATTGTTCATTTATAGGCTCTTGTTTGCTTTATATATTTCTTTTGCACTTTGTCTACTCTGTTACTGTAACACTTGAATCTCCCCATGTGGGACGAGTAAAGGAATCTCTTATCTTATCTTATTACCTTTTAAAACAATGTTACATCCATATATGTCGTCCGGAAGGCCAACTTGCCGAGCACAGATCCATGTAGTCGGATCATAGGAATATCAATCGATCCATCGATGTAGTAGATGAATCGTTATACCCCTAGTGCATACAACTCATTCATCTTGGGACCATTAGAAGGTTGCATGTTCTGTCTGCACAGATCTGTGTTAAAAAGAGATGCAATCAAATGCAGTGACATCCTAACATTGTCTGAATTGAAATATGATCAATTAAAGCTCAATCTGTTGTCGTTCTTCCTCTCTCTGTGCTTCTCACTGTTGCCTCTGTGCCCTCTCTTTCCCACCCGTCCATACAGATCCCTGTGTTACAGAATAATAATGGCCCTCCACTGGTGGGACTGGTGACCATCGCTTGTCACCTGGTGAAAGAAGCAAAGCGCCCGGAGCTGCTGGGAGACTCTGCAGAGAGCAGGGCTGTGGTGCAGCAGTGGCTGGAGCACCGAGTCACCAAGCTAGACGGCTGCACCAAGGAAGATATCAAGACCGTTCTGAAGGTACTGAAGCTGAGACTGAAGGATTCAGACTGCATTTCTGTTGTTAGACTTCACACAGTGGTAATGAAAGTATTTTTCTATTTTGTTGATGCTACAAAGTTTTTGTCTTAATAGAAAATACTTCAAAAAAAATCATTCAGTGCCTTTGCGTGGCGCCACAGCACCTCAGTTTTCCTCAGTTCTTTTCTCTTTTCTTCGTCCATCAGCTCGGCCACTGCGTGTGTGTGTGTGTGTGTGTGTGTGTGTGTGCATGTGTGTGTGTGCATGCGCGTGTGTGTGTGTGCTTGTTTTTTAAGGCAAAGGCGACAGGAATACAGACTGATGTATGGCCCTTCAGTGACATGGCCCCACATGACAGAGAAAAATGCTTTAATGTGCCTGACGCCAGTCAGCGTGAAATGGATCACCAGCCACTGGTCTGCTGGACGCTCAGCGCCTCTTGGCACTGTTGTGTCAGCATGGAGTGTTTGTGTGTGTGTGTGTGTGTGTGTGTGTCGGTACGTGCACACTTCTCAGCATGACACGCAGTCGTGGCGTGGCTGAGGAATCACGCTGTGCGGCAGCATGTTATCTGGACAGGCCTCTTAAATATTTTAATGGTGCCACTTACAGACGGAAGTCGCCCTGAGCAGCTCAGTGGTGTTGCCCGGTGGCCCCCCTGTCCTGTCCCGCTGCTTTAGCTCCGTCCTTAACACTCTTCTTACAACACACGAGTCATCTTCCATTATATCATCCAGACATAAAGACTGTCAACTGTAGGACTTCTTCAACTTTCTCACCCCTGGGTGCAGATAAGAAAGTCGAAGCTGTTTCAAGCTGAGACTTGTTTCTGAAGTGAACTCAGTGTCTCATGCAGTTTGATTAAAAACAAACAAACCGTCTGTGAGCAGAGTAAATATGTTTTATTTACAGAGCACTCTTCACAGACACAAGGTACAAAGAGCTTTTCACAACATATTACAGATACAGAATGAAAGATAAACAAAAAAGCCACAAAATAAAAATCATGCAACACTTGAGATTTAATAACCAGTTGCAGTGAAACAGCAAATATACACAACGCTCACTATAATCAGACCAGCTGAACGGGATTAACCAGAGGACTGTAGAAACAGATTTAATGTAACTGGTTTTAGAAGTTTCAACAGACGAAGCAAAGTTTTCTGCATTGACGCTGAGTCATAGTGGCTGACACCAGCATGAACGCCACACGCTTCTTGGCTTCTTGTCCAGAGTGTCCGCGTCGCTCTGCAATGCTCTGCCAGAACACTCCTCAGCTGTGCGATTTCTCTGCTAGTCATATCCCCAGTTTCCAGCTCTGTTACGTTCTGTTACATGTTTGTGTAGGAAACTATGATGTATCTGAAGGTACAATGTTAAAGTTGGAGCTGATGAATGTTGATCAAACTGCAATTATTGCAACAAAAAAAAGAAGAGATGTTGGAGGAGATGGTCTGTACAGCCAATGAACGGCAACTCCAGAAGTACTATGCTACCCAACAGACCAATCACAGGGCTCGCAGTCTGTTGTTTCAGCATTACATTTTTGAGGAAGTGTACGTCAGGCTACATATGTAGGCTTCTGCAGAGGTACGGGGCTAGGCGGACTTATGGCCCTGACCACGGCATAGAGCAGATGCAGCAGTTTAAACCAGGCTGGAGAATGTTGGCAGAGTTCGCTGCTTTTATCTCAGAAACACAAAGAGTAAGCCGAGAGTTTGAGAAAGTCTGTCCTCGTCTCTTGAACCAATAAGTCTAGTAGTGAGTGATTTCATGCAACTGTTATTTGATCAGGTTGCTTGTCATTAGTTTTATGATTTCAGTGCAGAATCAAACACACCTGGGTCGGTTCAGACCTGGACTTAAGTCAACAGCTGCACCAACATCTTTAAATCCCTGAGTGTCTTTACCGGCTTCTCATTCAGAGTCGTGACCACTCTCTGATTTTATCACAGAATGACGTGTCTGTTAAATGAAAGATTGCACATTGACATTAAATTCAGATTCTTCACAGTCTTGAGAATTATAAGTATGACAGTTGTCGTTTAAAGTCATTTTTGCCTGATTGATCAGGACACTGTAACTGTTACATGTGCAGTACCTTGACTGTGTCTTGATTAAATAAGTACACAGCAGTGTTGTAGCACTCAAGTCCCATTTTGCAGGACTCGTGACTCAACTTGGACTCAAGCACTGATGACTCGGACTTGGACTCGGACTCGAGCATTGATGACTCAGACTTGGACTCGGACTCGAGCACTGATGACTCGGACTTGGACTCGGACTCGAGCACTGATGACTTGGACTTGGAGTCGAGCACTGATGACTCGGACTCAACCACTGATGTCTCAGACTTGGACTCGAGCACTGATGACTCGGACTCAACCACTGATGACTTGGACTCGGACTCGAGCACTGATGACTCGGACTCAACCACTGATGACTCGGACTTGGACTCGGACTCGAGCACTGATGACTCAGACTTGGACTCGGACTCGAGCACTGATGACTTGGACTTGGAGTCGAGCACTGATGACTCGGACTCAACCACTGATGTCTCAGACTTGGACTCGGACTCGAGCACTGATGACTCGGACTCGAGCACTGATGACTCGGACTTGGACTTGGAGTCGAGCACTGATGACTCGGACTCAAACACTGATGACTCAGACTTGGACACGGACTCGAGCACTGATGACTCGGACTCAACCACTGATGACTCAGACTTGGACTCGGACTCGAGCACTGATGACTCGGACTTGGACTCGGACTCGAGCACTGATGACTCGGACTTGGACTCGGACTTGAGCATTGACTGCATAAGGACTTAGATGATAGTGAGGAGGACTCGGGCTTATAAACTGCGTGCACAATTATTAGGCACATGAGTATGTTTGTGAATATGTTTAAAACTATGTTAACAGTCATTTTCAAATTTGTCAAGAAGTCAGATAGTGAATATATTTCTTCAACTGTGTGGTTAAAATGATGCTTTTCAAATTACTTTGGCTGTATTTTTAAATAAATGCAGAATCTGCAGAAATGAGTGTGCCAAATTATTATGCAAGTTGGTGATAAGAGCATATAACTTATAAAAATTAAGAACTAGGCACCATTTAAACGTTCTGTTGATTGAAAATAATAATATTTACTACAACTGTATTCAACCTTCAACAAAAAAAAAGTTTTCTTTACATTTGTATACAAAATAAAACTGTTAAAGTCTTTAAAACATTTCAAATCTTCAGTGTTTCTCTAGTGTCCAATATAACCTCCTTTTCTTTCAGTGAGGGTCAGAGGTCACTGTAAACTGATTTAGTTTCTGAGGACTTCTCTGATGACTCTGAGCTGTACCGTGTATGGCTTTCCAAAGAGGCTCTTTGAGCTGTATTTCTTGCCATTACTGTAAATTATCTTCTTCAGTATTGACCACAAGTTCTCAGTCTGGTTGAGATCGGGTGAGCAGGCAGGCCAGTTCATGAGGTGATCCTCTTTAAAGCCCTGAGATGCCATCCTGTCCTGGGAATAACGTGAGGCATGTGACGGTGCATTGTGCTCATGCATGAACACAAGCGTCTTTTTCACTTTAGCTGAATGTCTTTACCTCCATGCAGGAAAATACAAAAGATGATCGCCTCATGAACTGGCCTGCCTGCTCACCCGATCTCAACCCTACTGAGAACTTGTGGTGAATACTGAAGAAGATCATTTACAGTAATGGCTGAAATACAGCTCAAAGAGCCTCTTTGGAAAGACATACACGGTACAGCTCACAGTGTCAGCAGAGAAGTCATCAGAAACTAAATCAGTTTACAGTGACCTCTGACCCTCACTGAAAGAAAAGGAGGTTATATTGGACATTTGAGAAACACTTTAGATTTGAAATGTTTTAAAGACATTAACAGTTTTATTTTGTACACAAATGTAAATAAAACAGTTGTTTTTGTTGAAGTTTGAAAACATTTGTAGTAAATATTATTATTTTCAATCAACAGAACGTTTAAAATGGTGCCTAGTTCTTAATTTTCACAAGTTATATACTCTTATCACCAACTTGCATAATAATTTGGCACGCTCATTTCTGCAGATTCTGCATTTATTTAAAAATACAGTCAAAGTAATTTGAAAAGCATCATTTTAACCACACAGTTGAAGAAATATATTCACTATCTGACTTCTTGACAAATTTTAAAACGACTGTTAACAGTTTTTAACATATTCACAAAAATACTCACGTGCCTAATAATTGTGCACGCAGTGTATAATGATCCAGACTGTTTTAATGTTCATGTTAGATTTTGTATGTTTGATAAAATGTGTTCTGTTCAGAGTGAGGGACTGGCACGAGCGTTCCCGTGCCTGCGCGTTCACGTGACGTCTGCCAGGATTTAAAGACGCTACCAGCTGTGTGTTCTTCTTTCAAAGATTTCACAGTAAATGCAGCGAGAGCAGAGCGACGTGTTGGAGATTTAAGAGACCCATCAAGGAAAGAGACCAGCTCAAACTTTAACAGACATCTGTACAGGATGAACCCCAAAACAAGAGAGATGCTCAAGTTACTGAGACTGTTCATCACTTCACTGTGTCAGTGTAACGGTAATATTAGTGACTAAAGGTTCACACAGTCAGTCCAGGCTCAGACAGTCAATAGTTTAGATTGAAACAGCCGCCCTCCTTGTAATCAAGGTTTGGTGACTCGACTTGAACTGGAACTAGGGTTGCAAAATTCCAGGAATTTTCAAAGTTGGAAACTTTCCATGGGAATTAACGGGAATAAACAGGAATAAACAGGAATAAACCAGGAATTTACTAAATTGAATGTTGGCTCTTAATAGGGAACTTAAATATAGTTGGGGCAAATATATTTTAGCATAATCCTGACTAAAACAACCAGATTTCACTCAAGTACAGTTGAATATCTATGCTACTCCTCAATCACATGCACATAGCACACTGCTTACTGCAGGGCTATTGAGACCACACCCCCTACATGCACTTTTTATTTAACATTTTGAATGGGACTTTTTTGGAGGGAGAGGGGCTCTTTTAATTTAACATTTTGAATGGTACTTGTTTGGAGGGAGAACGGCTCTTTTAATTTAACATTTTGAATGGGACTTTTTTGGGATTGCATTTTTGTTAATTTTTGAATGGGTAGAGTCTGGGGGATGAGTAATATTTAACTCAACATTCAAGTTTTTGTTCTTCAATGAAAGAATTGATTGTTCAATAAAATATTTAACACTTGATTAAGTTCTACTTACAAATAAATCTGTTTAAATTGTATTATTTTGGATGGATGTCTGCTTATAACAAAACAAATATTTATGCGTGGATATGATACTTTTCCATTAAATTCCCATAAATTCTCATCATTTCGAATTTGGAATATTTCCAAAATTCCCCAGCTTAACTTCCCATGGAAATTTACCGGAAACTTTCCGGAAATTTACCGGAAATTTTCCACCCCTTTGCAACCCTAACTGGGACTCAAATAATAAGGACTGGACTCGGATGCAAGGTTTGGTGACTCGACTACAACACTGGTAGATAGACAGTAATGGTAGAAAGAAGTCCCTGCACTGTTATGACACCAGATAATAACAGTAGTTAAGTCAAAGTGCATCTAAAACTAACAGAGTCATGCACTGAGTGAAGAGGATCTGCTGATTTTTCACTCCATGTTCATGGCCCACCCAAAGGACATGAAACAAGACTTTCAAGAAGAACTTCTTCACAGATCCTCTAATGTCTGAAACAGCTGACGACTAACTCTGTCTCAATGATGCTTCAAACTTCATCATTGTTGAGTCTGAATGCACCAATCATAGGGTGCACACTGAAGGCAGGGGCAGTAGGAGAACCCAGGTTGGAGCTCCATGTGCTGGGTGGATGTGTCTGGAGAGCTGTGTCTCTGCTGATGCTCGACTGGGCTTCGGCTCCATGGCTGTAGGCTAAGAAAAGCAAGGATCTGATTGTGGAAGGAGAGGAAGTCTGCAGTCTTCATGCCTTGTTTGGCATCACCCACTCTTGCCGCACAATAACTCCATTTGCCCCCAAGATGCTCTGTGTGCATGGAGTGTTTCCTTTGCACAATGTACAAGTGCTAAAGATGGTCTCTTCCCCTGGGACCAGCACTGCCATGCACGACTTTGCACACACGGACTGAGAAACCCACGTCCTGATGGCCAAGTGCAGGACGGCTTCATTAGACGTGCAAGCTAGAGCTGAATTCATTTGGTTGTGGAGTAAACAAACAGCCTGTTTTGTAGAGCATCTGTGCTGAGTCCCCAGTCATGGGGAGGCATGGTAAACCCCCTCAGGTTACACATTATGCCTACCCACGAAGCACAACACATAGACACACACGCACGCTAGGATCCAGACTCACGCATCCACAGATATATAGGTTAACAAACCTGCTATCATACCTCCTTTAACGTCTGCGGAGTCCGTCATGAGAGCAGCGTCTTTGTAGAAATGTGAATTGTGCATGAACGTCTCTGCAGAGCTGCAGATTCTCTTCACCTCCTCTTTGTTGTAGTTTGTTTTCATGATGACACAAACAGCTTCTCACGTCTCAGAGGCTTCATTAGAGTTTCAAATGAAAGTAACCTCTCTGTCTTCATCGCTCACGTGAAGAAAAGCTCGTTTACAAAGAGATGTATACCATGCTGCATGACTGAGTGACCCTGTGTGCATAGTTGCTTATGTTGTGAATATGTGTTCTTGCAGGATCTAAACCTTTACCTGCAGGACAAGGTGTTCCTGGCCGGGAACCAGCTGACTGTAGCTGATGTGTTCATGTACTTTGGAATCCATCCTCTCATCGTAAGTCACTTTTAGATTCACTCTCTTTAACACTCAGAGGCTGCTCAGGAGACAGACTCTTTAATGCTGTTCAGCATTTATCATTTCATTTTATGTACAACGGTTTGAACTGAAATAGATCCATGATTTGGGTTTTAATACAAAACTGAACTGCTTTTGGTTTAAACTTTGTGTCCTGAATCATGAGGCTAACATTTACAAATCCTTTCTGTCTGACATAGGGATGTAAACAATGAATCAAGTATCCATTAATTGGTTGTTAAGAAATTACTCGAAATACGTATTTTTGTTTTCAATTTTCCATCATGTGGAACAAACATCATGTGGTCTCATATCACACTCAGCTATCAGGGAGGTGTTTTAAGTTTAAAGCATGTTTGGATGTGAATCAGCTGTTAAAGGTGTTGCACACTGCAGAGACGCTCAGCTGGCGGCTGCGGCTGTGCGTCAGGTCTCCATGCGCGCTTTTAAAATTTTTTCGAATATTCAAATATTCGTTCACTTATTAAAAATCGAACTTTGAATATTTTCTCATTGTAAAAGTACAGTTTTTCATCGTTTTTACTGGTGCCTTGTTGTAATACGGTATTCCTGCCAGACGGTGGCTACAGAGCGTCTTAAAGCTGTTTGCTAACTGCATTACACACACACACACACACACACACACACACACACACACACACACCTGTCCCATTAACGACCCGTTTGTGTGGCAGTCCCGTTAACCAGCAGCAGGACGAGGTGTTGTTAGTAGCGGACACTGACAGCGTCTGTCTCGATCTTCACGTGAGTGTTTGTGTGACGCAGCGTGACGTTTGTGTTTACATTTTACAGCCATGCTCAGTCTCTGGAAATACATGTGTGTAGTAGGGATGGGTACCGAAATCAGTACTTTTATAGTTACCGACAGAATTCCGTCTGTACTACCGAGTACCGATTCACGTAAAATCAAACGAAACCATGTTTCAGTACCTGAACCCATCCTTGTGACTGGGAGGGAGAGGAAGAGGAGGCGAGTTTCCATACTTTCGCCCTGTAATAAAGTTTGAGACTGATCGGGTGGACGTCTCTGCTCTCTGCTCTCTGCTCTGCACATCTGCGCGGGAGTGCGCCAAACAGAGCCTGCAGCTGACGGGCGCGCGCACTCACCATGAGGCAGAACTGCAGGAAGATGAGACTGACCCTGTCGCCCTGACTACCTGCCCTGTTTATAACCGTTCCTGTGTGGGTGAATGCCCTACAAGTAAGTTATGTGTCCTGTTATTATAAAGAGACGGAGAACTGACTTTTTTCCGTCCGCAGGCGTTCACGTGTGTTCATTGATAAACTCCCCAAAGAGCAATTAGAACCCACGAACACGTGTCAGCAAATATATCTAATCACCTATAGAATCCTGTTTCTGTTCATTTCATGTTAAATTAAATAAATATGTTAAATTTAAAAAAAATTAGATTTTATTTTTTTAAATGAACATTTATTACCACATAAACACAAAAGTACTGAAAATTGGTATCGTTGAGTACCGGTACCGATTCCCAGGTACCGGGTATCGGTACCGTATCCGTTCAAATGTGAAAGGTACCCATCCCTATGAAGTAGTATGAGATTCAGAAAAGGAGAAAATCACTGCGACTGCCATTAATGTTTTCTTCTTCTTTTGCTATTTAATGCAGTTCGCAAAAAACAGCTTTAAACCGCTCTGTAGCCACCGTCTGGCGGGAATACCGTATTACAACCAGGAACCGGTAAAAACAATGAAAAACTGTACTTTTAAAATGAGAAAATATTCAAAGTAATTACAAAGTAATTTTTAATAAGTGAACAATATTCAAATATTCAAAAATCATTGCCCGTCCCTATTAGATGCCAATGATTATTGAATAGTATTTTGGCTTATAAAATCCACCCCTCCTGTAAATCATGTTGGTGCTTTGCTTTGATGATTTCTGTTACTAATAACTTCTGAGAAAGCTGAAGTATCCTTCAGTTTGAGAAGTTAAAGGGGGATTGCCTATTCCGGGGTAACTGTGATTGATTTGTTTTGCCTCTGTGTTTTTTACCAAGGACTTTCTCACCCACCCATCCATCCATCCATCCATCCCTTCATCCATCCTTTTCCCTCCCCATCAGTGCTCACTTCAGTCAAACCACAACTTTAATAAGCGATTTGTCAGTGTGCATAACACACAATCGGACCAGTCATATGGCCAAAGGCCAGTGAGAACAAGTTGGCAATAAACACACGGGTTATAAACACATTCTCACTTCTCTTTATAAAGTGATGTGGCACAAAGTGATATCTTTAGCCTCGGACCAGGAGCAAGCAAGTTTGTTATGCCTTCCAGGATTCAAAAAAAGTGACTCCAGAAATGGGAAAGACGGAGTGAGAGGGAGGGAGGGAGGGGGGGATCACATGTTGAGAGATGTCAGTGGTTGTGGCGGAGATGGAAGGTTGCCTCCCGCCACCAGGCAGAGGAGCGTCACTTTGGTTTGCAATCAGTGTGCTTTTTAACCTCGGGGACCAGGGGTCAGTTAGCCCAACCCTTAACCAGCGCCTGTCCTGATGTTCAATTCATGGAAAACAACATTACACAAACATTAAACCTGACTGATGCTAGAATGCTCTGAGGCGGGGTGGTTGTCTGAGTGGGCTATTTCCACATTCGAGTTAATTAGATGATGAAAAAGCTCATGCCTAATAAGATTTCTTTACAAGGACGTCCTGATGCATTCTGCTGGTTTGCTTTTTTTTATTCTTTTGCACCTTCAGTCTGCAGCAAGATGAAAACATGTCTGTTTGACACAGACTAGTCAAGCTGAGAGAGTCCCAGGAACTAACGGCTCATTTATCAGAATCAGATATACTTTATTTCCCTTTACAACCAGGTTTTCTTCATTTAAAATCCACCTCAGGAGGGAAATTCAGTCAATAGAGTTGCTCCTATACACAATAAGTAAGAATATCAAATAATATTAATAGAAGAAGTAATTAATAAGATATAAATACAAATACAATGAAAATAATGATAATAGAAGTATGTGCAGAACACAGAAGCTCTGTATAAAATAAATACATGGTTGAAGTCCCCAGAGATCAGGAAGAGGGCACTCTGGTGGTCTGTCTGGAGATCAGGAAGAGGGCACTCTGGTGGTCTGTCTGGAGATCAGAAAGAGGGCACTCTGGTGGTCTGTCTGGAGATCAGGAAGAGGGCACTCTGGTGGTCTGTCTGGAGATCAGGAAGAGGGCACTCTGGTGGTCTGTCTGGAGATCAGGAAGAGGGCACTCTGGTGGTCTGTATGGAGATCAGGAAGAGGGCACTCTGGTGGTCTGTATGGAGATCAGGAAGAGGGCTCTCTGGTGGTCTGTCTGGAGATCAGGAAGAGGGCACTCTGGTGGTCTGTCTGGAGTCTGTCTATGGCAGCGTTGAGAACGTTGGACGCTGTAGTCAGGTTGGCAGAGGGGGGATGTAAACAGCTACCAGTATGACATGTGAGATCTCCCTGTGCAGATAATATGGTCGGAGGCCCACAGCGCTCTCACTGGTATCCCGGTCTGCCCGGACAGTCTGGAAGCCGTCAATGGAGACATTGTGGTCTGGAATATCCTGATGCAGCCATGTTTCAGTGAAGCACACCATGCTACATTCCTGAAACTCCGTCTGACTCCTGGCTAGTCCTGTTAGCTCGTCCATCTTATTATCCAGAGATCTCACGTTGCCCATGATGAGAGAGGAGAGACACGGCTTCTATCTCCTCTCCATAAACCTCCGTCTCCTTATACCAGCTCTCCTCCTTTGTAGCTCTATGCCTCCTCTGTCTCTATGTGTCCTAAATCCCCAGAGCTCCACAAGAACATCCAGCGGTTCAGTCGACTAGCTGGCCGGCTTCATCTCAACCAGCTGAGCATGAGTAAAAACAAAATGAAGTGGGGTTGCCGGGGAACAGTAATGCGAGTAAAAGTTAGAGTTGGTGATTTCATCGTGAAAAACAGTCCACAACTCTCACCAACAGAAGGCCAAAAGAGGTCACAACTTCAACAAACTGCCAGAGAAAAATCTGACGAAGTGTGATGAAGAAAGAGAAGAACAATCAAAAAGAAGAATGAATGAAGAGAAGCGACTGTAACAGGCTGCATGCACGGTTGGCGCATGTTCACAAGAAAGAACCCCTTACGGCCAAATTCCACCAGATCTGTGTCCGGTCTGTCTCCGATCTGTCACAGCTCCGGATCAGAAACACAAGACTTCTATTTTTGCCGGATGCCGGAGCACGACGCATCAATCTCAACAGAGCAGATGGAGCGGGACAGGAAGTCAGGTTTCACCAAAACAAAATGAAAACATCCGGTTAATTTTCAGAATAAAACACTCTGTGTTATCACCAGATCGTATTTCACTTAACTACAACAACAAACCAAAGTCATGATGAGCGGAGCCAGGCCTGGAGTCAACAGGTCAGAGGTTTTCAGAGGACCAGAAAGACAACATGGATGAGGAGAGGAGGAGGAGAATCCTTGATTCAGTGATTACTGCAGGGAAACCTCAGTCACATGACTCCAGCTGTCCAGAGGTCCTGCTCCGTGCTGTGTTCTGAAAACACAACCAGTGTGTGTTGACAGACGAGAGAGCACGGAGCCAGAGGATCGTAGACGGATCTGGTGGAAGTCCTGCATCAGAGGATGTCCGAGGAGAGCAGGGAGCATGAAGGCCTGAATAACTGTGTTTGTGATCATGTGTGGTAAACATCAATGGCGATGTGATGCAGCAGCTTTGATTTCTTTTCATCACCAAAGTGGAAATGTTTGAAGGTCCAAAGCTTTGACATCTGTACAGTCATGGCCAAAAGTTTTGAGAATGACACAACTATTAATTTTCACAAAGTCTGCTGTTTCAGTTTTTATAATGGCAATTTGCATATACTCCAGAATGTTATGAGGAGTGATCAGCTCAACTGCAACTAATTGCAAAGTCCCTCTTTGCCTTGAAAATGAACTTTATCACCAAAAACACATTTCCACTGCATTTCAGCCCTGCCACAAAAGGACCAGCTAACATCATTTCAATGACACACAGGTGTCACACACATTAACACAGGTGTGGGTGTTGATGAGGACAAGGCTGGCGATCAATCTGTCATGATTGAGTGACTGGACACTTTAAAGGGAAGATGGTGCATGACACCATTGTTCCTCATCTGTTAGCCATGGTTACCTGCAAGGAAACACGTGCAGCCATCATTGCATTGCACAAAAAGGGCCTAACAGGGAAGTTTATAGCAGCGAGTAAGATTGCATCTCAGTCAACCGTCTATCGAATTATCAAGAACTTCAAGGAGAGAGGTTCAATTGTTGCCAAACAGACTCCAGGGCGCCCAAGAAAGTCCAGCAAGCGCCAGGACCGTCTCCTGAAGGTGTTTCAGCTGCGGGATCGGGCCATCACCAGTGCAGAGCTTGCTCAGGAATGGCAGCAGGCAGGTGTGAGTGCATCTGCACGCATAGTGAGGCGAAGACTTTTGGAGGAAGGCCTGGTGTCAAGGAGGGCAGCAAAGAAGCCACTTCTCTCCAGTAAAAACATCAGGGACAGACTGATATTCTGCAGAAGGTACAGGGACTGGACTGCTGAGGACTGGGGTAAAGTCATTTTCTCTGATGAATCCCCTTTCTGATTGTTTGGGGCATCTGGAGGAAGGCTTGTTCGGAGAAGACGAGGTGAGCGCTACCATCAGTCCTGTCTCTTGCCAACAGTGAAGCATCCTGAGACCATTCATGTGTGGGGTTGCTTTTCGGTCAAGGGAGTGGGCTCTCTCACAATCTGGCCTAAAAACACAGCCATGAATAAAGAATGGTACCAGAACGTCCTCCGAGAGCAACTTCTCCCAACCATCCAAGGGCAGTTTGGTGATGAAGAATGCCTTTTCCAGCATGATGGAGCACCTTGCCATAAAGCAAAAGTCATAACAAAATGGCTCGGGGAACAAAACATTAAGATTTTGGGCCCTTGGCCAGGAAACTCCCCAGATCTTAATCCCATTGAGAACTTGTGGTCAACCCTCAAGAGGCGGGTGGACAATCAAAAACCCACAAATTCTGACAAACTCCAAGCATTGATTATGCAAGAATGGACTGCCATCAGTCAGGATTTGGTCCAGAAGTTGATTGACAGCATGCCAGGGAGAATTGCAGAGGTCTTGAAAAAGAAGGGTCAACACTGCAAATATTGACTTATTGCATGAATTCTGTGTAATTCTCAATAAAAGCTTTTGATACTTAGGAAATGCTTCTAATTGTATTTCATTATACCATAGAAACATCTGACAAAAACACCTAAAAACCCTGAAGCAGCAGACTTTGTGAAAATGTAATATTTGTGTCATTCTCAAAACTTTTGGCCATGACTGTATGTTCTTTTGACGTAACCCTCTCTCCTCTCTCCTCTCTCTCTCTCAGGTGGACTTGGCGGTCCAGGAGAAGGAGCAGTACGTGAACGTAACCAGATGGTTCGACCACATGCAGCACCACCCCGGCCTCCGACACCACCTCCCTCCTGTAGTTGTTCTCAGGAACAGAATTTACACAAGCAGACACCACTGAGACCCGGCCCACCTGACCCACCGGACCCACCTGACCCAGACATCTTCATCATCATCATCATCATGGTTACATTTGAAGATAGCTCCTCTCTCCACCTGTGTTTTGTTCTTTTAATGGATCATGATTCCTGCCTTAATGTTCTGTCCTCTTCCCCTCCTCAAACCTGTGGTTGTTCTTTGGGTTTTAAATCACACGTTTAACCGTGAAGATCAAAGAAGCTTGTTTTAATGTCGGGGGAATTCTTGCTAATAAAGTCTAGTTCATTTTGTGTTCTTTAAAAATGTGGATGTTTTAAATGGTTATGATGTTATCAGAGTGACTGTCGTCTTAAATAAGGGCTGGGATAAAGGATGAAGCCTTAAACGTGCTAACACTGTTAATAAGATGTTAGCTAACTGAACCAGAACACAGTAACGGTGTGAGACAGATGTGTGTGTCTGTTATGGTGGTTGTAGTTTTTGCTGGCTGTTCAGATGTACACATGTATATGTTTGTTTAAAGGGAAGACTTTAAGGGTGATGAAGTAAAAAGCTACAGGCGTGTTTTTGTTTTTGTTTGTTTTGTATTTATGATAATCATTGTTTGATCTGAGCCTTGAACATGTGACAGGAAGGATCACAGGTTAAATCCAGACTTAAGACAATGTTACTTAATGAGGCAGCCTCCTTCATGCCATATCAATGCATCTCCAGCAACAGTTAGTCCACATAGATCTGGCTGCTGGTTCAACATAACCCCATAATGACCACAGTCACTGCTGAGTCCACATACTCTGCCATCCTGGCCCCGATGACTGTAGTCCTCTCTCTCGGCGCATCATGACTCTGCTGTTTGTTTTGTTTTCTGAGGATTTTAATGTTTCACATGCGACTCTCAGCCATCTCAGCAGACAGAGTCGTGTCTGTGTGCGAGTGTGTGTTTCTGATTACATCCCCTCTCTCTGTCTCACTTCCTCTCCACCAGTCAGTGTGGGCAGCAGTGAGCACTTGAGCGTCAGAGTCAGAGATCAGAGTGAGGCTCCAATCAGTCCCACTACCACCACTGTTGATGCTGCAGGCCACAGAGAGGGCAGCGGGCTCACCAGCTGCCACACAGATCCAGCCAGCCAAGGCCAGAACCCGGGCCCCAGGGCGACAGTCAGCCACTGTGTGTCATTTCAACCCTCACGCTCCCAAGGGGGCTACTGGAGAGAGAGGGAGGGAGAGGGAGGGAGGGAGAGGGAGGCCACTGAGAGAGAAAAAGAGCACCCAGAGGCCGAGGGATCTTTTTGTGACGTGAACAATGATCCGTGCATCTGAAAGCCTTTCTGCTGCTGGCTGGATGTTTGCTATTAGCACCATTAACAAGTCAAGTTGTGGCAGCAGAACCTGCTAATGAATATGACGGAGGTAATGATACATAAAGAACCGTCTGCAGATATTAACAAATAACATCTTACTGACCTGACATGATGCAAGGAGCTGTGAGGTAGACGTGATCTCTAGGGGTGTAATGATTCTTTTAAACAACGCTTTGATTCGTATCATGATTCGTGGTTGTTGATACGATTAAAGGATGATATTGGTTCATTTAGAACGATACGATCCGAAACGATTCAGTGACTTGAAATCGATTCAGTAATTCAGCCAAAAATTCATCCTGTGTGACTGTGGAATAAATCCCTTGATACTGGACAGTCCTAGAGTCCTGTTGTTGTTGTTGTTGTGGTGTTTTTGGCCGGAGCCGAGTTTTGTCCTAGTCTCTGACTAAACATGCTGGAGAGGCCTGAGGCTTCTGCAGAGCTGATGTTACCTTGATGAACGCTGCATGAGGTGCCTGGACGGCCGGCGTTGTCTGAAATCCCATGGCGCCTTAGTAGGTGGTTGGATAGATTTGTGGTGTTGCCGTGGTAACTTTACTTGACCTTTACATATCCTACAAACAGTGAGCGACTTATTTAGAACATCTCTGTCTTTGTAAAAGCCAAAGTGTTTCCACACACTGGACCACAATGGTGTCTTGATCATTTCTGGCTCGCCGGCTTCTCCTCTGTTGTCCTCCATGCTATGTTTTGTTGTCTGCTGGCGCGTGGCGATGACGTCACAGACAGGCAGCCTGAATTGAGTAAAGTTTAACGTCTTTATCATTAAAAGTGTAAAAAAAACACATCCATATAAAGTCTGCCGTGCTTAAATCCAATGTGTTATTTCCTAGTATGGATACAATCCATTTATTACCTTTTAAAACAATGTTAGATTGATATGTCGTCAGGAAGGCCGACTTGCTGAGCACAGATCCATGTAGTCGGATCATAGGAATATAAATCCATACATCGATGTAGTAGATGAATTGATACACCCCTAGTTATCTCTGATAATAGTATCCTGTTATTCCTCATGGTCTTCACTTAAAATGCTCCTTTATCAGCCACGTGTTAATCCCCCCCACACACACACACATCAGTGTTTGTGGCTTCAGTGTTTTCTTTAACAGATGTAAGCATGATGTTCACCCTGTTTCAATAAATCAAAGCGATACAGCTCATGACTTCTGGTTTCTCTGCAGATCTTTCACCGTGTGCCTCCCTTAAGAATTTGCCTCATGTAGAGAGCGGCAGGAAAACGGATCTATTGTCTGTGGCAAGTGTCATGAAGAAGATGTGAGGGATAAAAACAGCTCGCAGTCATTTGAACAAGCCTTGTGACTACTCTGGGCACTTTATGATGTGGTCTCCAAATAAAGGAACCCTTGTTCTCTGAGTTATGTTAATATTTGAGAGGAATGCAGTGTGCAGAATCAAACTGTTGTACTTATTTCAGAGGTGTAAATAATCACAAAAACGTCCTGCTCTATAAACTGTCCTAAATCATAAGCTGTAACCACTATGTAACAGAACATAGCAACATAACATCCAGGTTAAAAAATACATTCAACAATACGGCTAGACGCCAGTTAGCCATCTTTCTTGTTTATTAGCTGTGCAAATACTTTTATTTCAAATACAACACCAATTCTCAAAGAGTAGGTACAGGGTTCATCAGCTCCTCTTTGAACAACACTGTAAACGATTGTGAACCCAGGAGACCAGGTTCTGGACTTTAAAGTGACTCTTCTACTACAGAGCCATGCTGTTGTAATCCGTGCAGAATGTGGTTTGGAGTTGTCTTGCTGAAATCTGTAAGGTCTTCCTGAAGACGTCATTATCTGGATGGAAGCATATGTTGCTCCTAAACCTGTATATATTGTTCAGCATTAATGGAGCCTTCACAGATGTGGAAGCTACCTCTGCCATGGACTCTTATGATCCCCATACCATCAGGGACGCTGGCTTTGAACTGTGAGCTGATAACAAGCAGGGTGTTCCCTCTCCTCTTTGGATCGGGGGACACAGTGTCCATGATTTCCAAAAAGAATGTCAGATTTTGATTCATCAGACCACAGGACACTTTTCCACTTCCTCTCAGTCCATCTTAAACTAGCTCAGGTCCAGAGAAGTCTCTGTGTTTCTGTATCATAGTTTTATATGCATGGTTCAGTTTTAACCATAAACTGTATAAATATGGATGTAGTATCCGTGACATCACCCATCTGTTTCTGAGCGCTGTTTTAAAGCCAATTGACGGCGGCAGCCATATTGGAAATGTTGAACTCAACGAGGCATAGTGTGAGGTAAAGAGGCGGAGTTTGAGCCTCCTAGCCAAAAGCTATGTGTTCCCGCCTGTCATTCAAGTCAGTCATGTCATTATTTGAGCAAAAACTTGTAATCTTAATATTTTCTGAACCATCCCGTTGTTAAAAAAATTACCCTGTACAGTGTGTGCTGATAGAGAAATGAGCTCCTCAGACCTAAACCGTTTTTTGAACCAGGCTGTAAACATGTTTATTTCTGCTGTAAAGATCGTCTTCTTTGAATGGGTGTGTATATGGTTTCTGGTGTTTCTGCAGCCAGCCTCAAGTGGACACTCGATGAACTGCAGTTTATAACACTTCCACATGGGCTTCATATTTTGAGACCAGAGGTTGCCACTTGGATTGAACCTGCATTCGTGGATGCAGTGATGAACTTTGTTCTCAGACAGGTGTTTTTAGATGTGACTCTGAGCCCATGCAGTGATTTCCACGAAAGAGTCATGTCTGTTTTTAATGCAGGGATTTGATTTGCTGTCTTTGCACTGTTTTCAATTAGTTCTAGGGCTTAAATGATTTGAAAATCATTACAATATTTGTTTATTAACATTGTATACATCAAAACTCTTGGAAGTACAATTGTACACTACCAGTCCAAAGTTTGGACACACCTTCTCATTCAGTGGTTTTTATTTATTTTAATTATTTCCAACATTGTAGATTAATACTGAAGACATCAAAACTATGAAATAATCTGGTTTTACCATAATCTGGATTACAACAGTTGTCCAATAGGTCTATCCATTGTGTACTAACCCTACCTCTGAACAACACAACTGATGGTCTCAAGCACATTAAGAAGACAAGTCATTCTACAAATGAACTCTTGACAAGGCTCATGTTCATTAGAAACCATTCCAGGAGACCACTTCATGAAGCAGACTGAGAGAATACCAAGAGTGTGCAAAGCTGTCATGAAGGAAAACGGGGGCTACTTTACAGAATCTAAAATATAAAACAGATTCTGCTTTGTTTAACACTTTGTTCTTCATTCAATAATTCCATATATGTTCTTTCATAGTGTTGATGTCTTCAGTATTAATCTACAGTGTTTACAATCATTACAATAAATACAAACCCTTCAATGAGAAGGTGTTTCCAAACTTTGGACTGGTAGTGTACTTCAAAGCTCTTGGAGGAATTTTTAAACTCATGAAACAGAGTGAAATTACTAGTGATGCCTTTTCATGACCTACCAAGACCATCAGCAACAAGACTGATGAAATGCTTCCTTGGCATGTAGTATTATATCAGCAAAGTAAGAAGATCGACACGATCAGAAGTTCTTCACAGATTCCTGAAATGAGGAAGAGTTAGATGAAGAGATCAGGCTTTTTTAAAGGTGTTGAATTAAAGTGTGATCTTTGTATGATAGTCTGAAGTCATCATTTAGATCATAATATTTAAATAATGAAAACATTAGATACTTAAATGAATGGTATTTGCCCTACAACAGATGTGTATAATGTATTTAATGTCATATCAGCATAACTAAATCATACATTTTTAATCAGTTGATATGGAAAGTGACTGCACAGATGTATAATATAATATGAAACTAGATTTGCCTTCTACTGTTTAAATGAAAGAAACTTTTCAGCACCTAATGGATGATTGTATAATTTAATCTTAATTTGAACCCTGAGTGTTTTGTCTAGATTTGTTTTAAAATGACTCCAAAATATAAAAGATAAAATATCAATACGTCATTTAATTCTAAACGACACCTTTCTTCTGAGTCTCTCTGTTAACTCCTCTCAGATCTCAGATTGATGCATTCACAGTCAGCTCCCTCCTTATTGAACTTGCTGTTATATCCAGACGCAGTGATGAGGTCTCAGCAGGTAATCAGCACCGGGGCACCAATTAGAGGCGACCTTCATACAGACTTCAGTTGGTGAGGGGAGAGACGCTCCACAGGGTCAGCCCCGCACTGACACAATCATGACCCGCCCACTAAGCCCACTGTGCCTCTGCCCCTGGCTGCAGTATGGACTTCTCACATCATCTCACTGCCTGGTGAGGGAGAGGTCAAAGGTCAATGAGGTAAGGTTTATTGGTGACCTTATGTTACCGGAGAACTCTCTCTCTCTCTCTCTCTCTCTCTCTCGTCTATCAAGCAGGGCACAGAAGTAAACACAGAGCGGTAATATTTGTCAATCCAGCAAAGATATCACAACCTTAGCTGAACTGAAACAGTTTATATATTACGTGTCTTTCTAATTGATTCAGACTTGCAGAGCTGGGATATTATTACTCAAAGGAGTTTTTTGGGTGTTATATACAGAGATGCATTTAGTGCAGCAGCTAATGTTAAAAATCTACACAAGAAGCAAAAAGCAGCTCAACAAATCAGCAACAAACGGGACAACAAATGCTCTATTGTACTTATGTCTGGGTTAATGCAACAACTGAATTCCCCCCCAGGGATCAATAAAGAAATATCTTATCTCATCTTATCTTAACGTGGTAAGCCTAGAAATAAACCCAGTAATAGTTCACAAAGTAATGTGCAGCATAGGACATCAGTGCTAAAAGAGTTTGACTCAGAGTAAGTTATCAAAGAGTCAGTGGAGCGTTAAGATTTCAGTTCAACTAAATGAAACCTGAACACCAAATGCACCGGTCCACAAGTGCAACTAAAATCTCAAATTAAACCTAATTTACCCACAAAGCATGTGCACATATGACACCACAGACTATATATTAAATGGGCGTAGTCTCTGCAACGTCACCCGTCTGTTTCTGAAGTGCTGCTTTGAAGTCGATCATCAGCTGGAGCCATATTGGAAATGCTGAACTCAACCTAACTTCTGTGGAGCTAGTGTGAGGTAAAGAGGCGGGCCTTTAGCCTCCTAGCCAACAGCTACAGTGTTCCTGCCTGTCAGTCAAGTCAGCCATGCCCTTATTTGAGCAAAACTCATAAGTTTAATATCTTCAATAATTACAATTTATAATAAACTCACCCCCGTACAGTGTGTGCTGATAGAGATATGAGCTCTTCAGACCTAAACTGTTTTTTGAACCAGGCTGTAAACATGTTTATTTCTGCTGTAAAGATCGTCTTCTTTGAATGGGTGTGTATGTGGTTTCTGGTGTTTCTGCAACCAGCCTCAAGTGGACGCTCGAGGAACTGCAGTTTTTAGCACTTCCACGTGGGCTTCATATTTTAAGACCTGAGGTTGCGGCTTGTATGAAACATGAGCATATTGAGCATTACCTTGTCCAGCCACAGAATAACTCAACTTGATTTATTTATACAGCACCTTTGAGACACAAAAGCATGCAGCCTAAAGTGCTTCACTGCAAAAGAGAAAAAAAAGCTTGATGCTTTAGGGTTCCCAAATGATTCACTCCGCGACCCCAAAATATAGATGTCAAAGACTCGTAACCCCCACTGTCCCTCGAAGTGATTAAATGTTGCTTCATAGTATATTCAGCTGGTCTATGTGTCTGTGTTTCCTGTGCTGCTGAGAATTAACCTGCTGCTACTGATGCTTATGTAAATTTACTGTAACTAACCTTGACACTGGACTTCCACCATGATCCGTGTCCAGTCTGTCTCTGATCCGCTGCAGTCCGGCTCCGTGCTCTCTCGTCCGTCAACACCATAGACTGTAAATAAAATGACAGCGTCGCTCCGCCTTATCTCATTGAACGGTTTTGAAGCCAAAATATCCCTTTCCAGAGCGCTGACAACTTGTGCAGCCAGAGTCTGCGCAGTAGAGAATTTCTGTGTTGCCACAGTATTTTCTGTGTTGCCACGGTAACGAGCTCCGCCCAACAGCGTACCGTCACGAGCTCCTACGGCTCTACAGCAGCTGTCAATCAATGTGAACCGGGATGTAAAACCCCATTTTTTAAACTCTAATAACTAATGAAAAAGAAACTTTTCAGAAAAAAGAGGCCTTGAACACAAAACAGTCAAATAATAATTACATATCACCACAGCATACGGAGAGGAGAAACATTCATACCACGTGTATTTATTTTTAAAGTTTGACTGCAGCCCCATGGAGTTTTTCACCTATACTGCAGCCAGCCACTAGGGGGAGCAGTTTTTGTGGAAGCTTCACCTCCAGCCGTGCGAGGTGCACCCCTGATCAACACCCACAGGATGCTTTTTGAGAACGCAGCACAGAGCAGGACCTCCGAACAGCTGGAGTCATGTGACTGAGGTTTTCCTGCAGTAATCACTGAATCAAGGATTCTCCTCCTCCTCCTCTCCTCATCCATGTTGTCTTTCTGGTCCTCTGAAAACCTCTGACCTGTTGACTCCAGGCCTGGCTCCGCTCATCATGACTTTGGTTTGTTGTTGTAGTTAAGTGAAATACGATCTGGTGATAACACAGAGTGTTTTATTCTGAAAATTAACCGGATGTTTTCATTTTGTTTTGGTGAAACCTGACTTCCTGTCCCGCTCCATCTGCTCTTTTGAGATTGATGCGTCGTGCTCCGGCATCCGGCAAAAATAGAAGTCTTGTGTAACTGATCCGACGAGCTCCGACCTGCCGGATCAGAGACGCAACGGAGCGGATCCAGTGGAAGTTAACACGTTGACTAGAATAGAAACCTATCAGATCAGGTGCCGTGATGGATCGGAGACGGATCTGGTGGAATCTGGCTGTAACTCTGACCCTAACCTCAGGAGTCATCTGGCAACAAAGAAAGGCAGAAATTTAATATAAAAGAAAAAAGTATTTGCAAGGTTTTATATCAAATTTAACTACTAACTTTCATAATATTTCTACAGGAATTGGTAAAATATTTCATTTTAGATTACTAATAAAAAAAGAAATCGTTCTGGAAGACATCTTGTGACCCCCCACTAGCGACTCGCGACCCACATCAAATGAAAGAAGATCTGCAATGTAAGGAGGAGCAAGGTCTATATTGAATGTACTCACGTATATTGAGTTTGTCTGCACCAGGTGAAGATGTGTTATTAAACTGTATGTGAGCAGTAAACATGTCAAAGTGTGGCCCAAGAGAAAAAACACTTCCCTCTTTAACAGGTCGACCCCAGCACTACATGTTTCCAGGCTGACAGGACACTCTGAAGTTGCTGATTCTCATATGTGTGGCAGAAAGTTACAGTTAAAGTTCTGGACACAAAGGCAGATGAAGTTGCTGCAGTTAAAAAGCTCGTAGTTGGATCTCGGGATCGAGCTGACGGTCCGCCGCGAGGCGAGCTACCGTCTGTCCCAGCCCCTGCCTCTCGGCGCCCCCTCGATGCTCTTAGCTGAGTGATAAAGCTGATTCTGATTCTGATCATCTGTCACCTTTCAAATCTTCAAAGATGACATCAATTTCATCTTTCAAGAGAACGGTTCAACATCACACAATGTTAAATTTCCACAGAAATATCTTGAGTGTGTTCATACCATGTTTTTAAATCCTAACTATTGAAGAGGCGTTTTCAATCCTTAATAAAAGCTGCAGGAGTTATTCAACATATGTGTAAGTGAGGCACACAGCCTTTACCCATGTCACCTCTTCACAATCACCAACACCTTTGTCACCTTGTGTTCACCACATTAGATCGAGGACCACCACTCCACCCACGCAGCAGCAAACATCCAAGCAGCAGCCACCACCCTTCATTAATTCTTATCAACAACGTCAGGACGAGGGCGACGCATTTGCGGCGACATCTGCTAAGAGCAGGCCTCCCTGTCTCTGACTGATGCAGTGAAGAATCAACGCTGTGCGGCGGGGAGGAGAGCGTTAGCATTTCATAAGCTCTTCTGACAGGCCGTGCTTTTTCATGGCCTTACATATAGTGACAGTTGTACCATGCGCCCGTAAAGATGGCATCTGATTGTCTGTTGCAATTACACAAGTGTGTAAGCAGGGATGCAGCTCTGATGGGTGCTAGTGTTGGAGGGGGAGGGGCTGTTCACAGGATGGTCTTGAAGAGATGTTATTCCTGCAGATGAGAAGGAAAGAAATGTTTCATTACCCCTGAAGATGAATCTCTAAATGTTTGTCTTATGAGCAAACACTGCTGCAGCTTTTAGTCTATTCTTCTATGAAGCGCCATTTGTAAAGTTGTGCACACTGAAAATAAAAGCAACAATTCTCAACATTTAGCTTTTATTTTGGTACTAACGGGGCCCCATACAAATTCACACTGCCACCCAGTGGAAGTACCAAAATAAAAGCTTCATAAAGTGGTACAGATATCCCAATCATAGTCTGTCAGTACTGACTCCTACTGGTTACTAGCGGGACTGCCCGCTGTAAAAATGCTGGAAAGGGGACAAGCTAAGTTGTTAGTGCTAAGTCTGTATCGCTTTATGAAGCTTTTATTTTGGTATGTCTGCTAGGTGGAGTATGAATTTGTATATTAGCTAAATATTTAGGATTGCAGCATCATTTAATATTTATATTTATATAATATTTAGAACATTTATATTTAACATTTATAGTTAACATTTATATTTAACATTTATATTTACATTTATATTAAACATTTAACCTTTTTATTTTGATTTAACATTTATATTTAACATTTATAGTTAACATTTATATTTAACATTTATATTTACATTTATATTAAACATTTAACTTTTTTATTTTTATTTAACATTTATATTTAACATTTATAGTTAACATTTATATTCAACATTTATATTTAACATTTATATTTAACATTTAACCTTTTTATTTTTATTTACATTTATATCTAACATTTATATTAAACATTTAACCTTTTTTTATTTAACATTTATATTTAACATTTATAATTAATATTTAAATTTATATTCAACATTTATATTTATATCTTACATATATATTTTACATTAAAATTTTATATTTTTATTCAACATTTATATTTAACATTTATATTTACATTTATATTAAACATTTAACCTTTTTTATTTATATTTAACATTTATATTTAACATTTATAGTTAACATTTATACTCAACATTTATATTTAACATTTATATTTAACATTTAACCTTTTTATTTTTATTTAACATTTATATTTAACATTTATATTAAACATTTAACCTTTTTTTATTTAACATTTATATTTAACATTTATAATTAATATTTAAATTTATATTCAACATTTATATTTATATCTAACATATATATTTTACATTAAAATTTTATATTTTTATTCAACATTTAGATTTAACATTTAAAATGTAGATTTAACAGGGATTTTAGATTGAATATATTTGTCACAACAAGAATCAAGTAGAAAAGGATTGTGAATATTGCTCTAAATGTGATTTTAAAAAAGTGACATTTAAAAATTCACGTTATGTTTTTATGAGGTTTTGGAGCTACATGTGGAGTATTGTTGCGGTTATTTTCAGTGTGCACAACTTTACAAACAGCACCCCATATTCTTCACTGCAATTCTACCAGATAGAAATGAACTCTTGTTTATATGTCTGATAATCTATGAACCAACGAGATACCATCTGAGGACAAAACAGCTTTTGGAAGCAAGAAATATCACAGGGCGTCAACTTCCACAAACAAAGCATTAAAAATGAAGACATGACAGTGGTTGTGGTCGAAACTTTAAGGGGGCGCTCATTCAATCAAGTTACAATGAACAGAGAGGAGAGGAAGCAGTTTTTCCCCAAGTTGAGCTAATTTAAACTTGATGAGACGATGAATTATTGTTGAGATGAGAAAGTGGTTCAGTTTAATGACAGGCAGTTACATCAAAATCACAGTAGCTGCAGGGCTCATTGAGCTCCATAGCTAACGTGCTCTCTGTATTCAGAGCGCGACAGCAGGCAGAACTCTGAAAGGAACCGCTAACTACAAGTGAAGAGTCATAGCTAACTCGAGCCACACTTAGAAGCAGACATGTTAGCTCGTCCACTAATAACAATGACTCAGTTAGAGCAGAGAGGTTTCTGTGTGTTATAAAGGTGTGCTTTTCTACAGGAGGAAGACACTCAGTGGTATAAGTCTACTGCCTCTTCTCTCTCCTGTTAATATTTCAAATCCACACAGCGCCCCCTGCAGGCCTGGAGCTCACGTCATGTCCTCTGTTTTTTGTATGTATTTTCTGTTTTTGTGTTTTTGGAAGCTTCCATCTGTTATGAATTTGCAGCGGGCTTTCTGTTAGTTTGTCTTTCTGTATCCTGCTACATTTCACTTAAAATGCATTCCCATCACTGCATGCAGGGCGTAAAATTAACACCCGCCAAGCGCCAATGGCAGGTTAAAAAATGTGTTTTGCGTGTACAACAAAAACACACACACGCCAGTGGCCAATGGAAAACTTTGTGTTGCATGTGAGGTTTTGTTTTCATACTTTCGCCCATTTCTGCCGACTGTCAGGTTATTTTGACCCTCGCGGCGCGCTGTACTTGTGTTGTGATTTGGTACGTCGGGAACGGCGTGATGTCAGCTAGTGGAGTTCTATTCATTCCCTTTGCTTGAAGAAGCACGGCTGGAAGAGCGTTTCGAGGAAGATGTGGCGAAACATTCCCGGCATGAAGCCACCACAAACAAAAAGTTTGTTGTGTCCACTTGATTTTTTTGTATTCTTTTCTCTTTTCCTGCTGGTTAAAGGAACGTTCCTGTTAAAGCTAGGGTTGGTAGTCACTGAAAACTAGCATGAATTTGAATGTAGCAATTCCTCAGGACTCCGTCTAACCCCTCCCCTCCTCCCTTGGAGGTCCTCCAAAACGACGCCCCCCCCCCCCCCCCCACAAGCGCCGCTGATTCTCGACCATATGATGGTGACTGATTCAAAACCGGTCCTCACCAAAACATTCTCATAGTGAAAGTTAAAAACACAAACAAACATGGCTGCTGTTAGTACTCACAACTATCATGCTAACATTATCCAGTTGTACTGGTGACACGATATCAGGAGAAAAGTTATAATACATATATAATACTGTAACAGCTCTACTGTTTGTTAAACATGTTCAGTGTAGATGTTCTTAATTCCTACAGTGTTGACGGTCAGTGAAGGCATCAGGAGAGGTGTAGAGTGTGTGAGCTGGAGAGAGTAGAGACAAGAGGAGAAGTTCTTCATTCATTCAAACATTGATTGTTGTTTTGTTGGTTGGCGTGATCACGGCCGACAGTGACCGGTTATTAAAGATCAACGTGTTCACCAATCGGCTCGTCCTCCCTACAGAGTCCGTCGGATGTTACAATACATCTACATTTTCTGTAGGACTTAGTAAATGTCATTCATTCTTATGCTTGTCAGAGCCCCCTTGGTAGACTCTGATCCGGACTACAGTCCTGAGCAAAGCACCTCATCGGGTCAGAGGGGACAGGCCCGAGGTTGAGCGAGAGGGGCAGTCAGTAGAGTCAGGGGAAGCAGAGGCAGGAGACGGGGACTCAGAGTACACGCCGGGGAAATGTACGCGCAGGAGGCGGGCAGAACGGCAGGACGGGATTTGAATGGTTTAAAATTTTGGCACCCAAAAAACGGTGATTGGTTGGTGTTTTCCCAGGTTTACTCCGGCTGTAGATAGCAGCTTTTTTTACCTCTTTTTTAAGAACACATTATGTATTGATTACCATCAGGACTTAAAGATCATTTTAACCAGTATAACAAAAAGTGGATCTAAATCTGATTACCAACCCCAGCTTCAAAGCTGTGAGACAGACATTTGGCTCACTCAGTCAATGTAAAAGGTTGCACTTTTGAATATTTGTAATGCATGATGATGCAGCTTCACCTTTAAATGAAGTATAACCTAATAAAATAGCAATAATCTAAATGTATTTGTACATAACTATATTCTTTCAGTGATGCTCAAGTTGGATTTTCATCATAAAAATGTATGGTAATTATTTTAAATCAAATCAAAGATTTTTTTTTTGGCTGGTGACAAATATTTTTGGCCAGTACATATTTGGAGGTCACTACACGATGGCAGATGAGTAAAAAAGTTAACTTTACACCCTGATTGCATGTGTTTTGGACTTTTGCATGTGTTGTGAGTTTGCATCGTCTCTGAATTCAAAACACATTTCTCCTAATGAAGATCGTTAAAAAAATCCATGTTTAAAGCTGTGGAAACAAGCCTCAGGTTAGATAGAGGGACACTTTAATGTTTTGGTTAGGGGGACTTGTGAATGCCTTTCTTATGGTCCAATGGATGGACGTATATACTGATGTTCTCTTTAGTCACCATCTGACTACCTGTGTGTCGTTATTTTTACTACTGAGTCCGGCATCTGTTGGATTGCTTACCTCAGACTTGGGCTTAAAGGGTTTGTATCACTGTTGTGAATCTGGATAAACCAGTTTACCATATGAATGTATTAATTCCAACAGAACTTCATATGCTGTTTTTATCCTCTCTACCTCTAGCGAGACTCAGCCTCACCTTGGATTGCGTAAGGATCCCAGGTGTGCTGCGAGACCAGAGTTTTACGAGATGCAACCGCTCAGCTCATCAATCACAGAGATGGGTGGCTGATTCGGCGCGTTGGTGCTAAAGTACATATGTGTAACCCGGGGCAAGGAGATTGCACAAGATTGCACCTTAAGTCTCTCTCCCTCTCTTACACACCTACACACACACACACACACACAAACACACACACACACACACACACACACACACACACAGATAACTGTTGTTGAATTAGCCGCCTCAATCGCTCCTCACCCCTTCTGCTGATCTACCTCAGCTGCAGCTTCTTCACATTTCTCTGTGTGCGTGTGTGCATGTGTGTGTGGTCATGCAGCCATTCATGGGGTTATGGGTTTGGCCCGGGGGAAAGAGGTGAATTAAGGGTGAAGAAGGCAAAAAACGCAAGGCAAAGGAGTCAACTCGTTCGGCTGAATGGGTTCAGAGGACGGGCCTGTAGCTGTATTTTTCAAAAGTGAGAATCGTCCTCTCTGAGAAAATGCATTCACAAAATGTTTGAACTCTTTTAAAGGATCCGTGCTAACTCCTGGCCTCGGTTGATTCAAGGACTTCTCATTTGCCAGGCTGTCACACTGAACGGCCCTGTCACAATCCTCATCCCTTTATTCAAATGTTCCACAAATTAGCCATACATTTACTCCCTCCCCCCTCCCCCACGCTCCATCCAACCCACAGGTCATGCCACTTAACTTCAGCCTGCCCCCCCGCTGTAATAGGTTCTGATAGGAAGCCTCCAGGGAAGTTGACTTCTCACTGGGAAGTGATACTAAAAGTAATTGCAGCTGAAACCCTGTGACAGGGGGTGCACTTTGAAAAAAAAAGATGGGGGAGAGCAGCGCAGCAAGGTTGGCATTTGAAGTAAGCATAGAGGATATTTGGAGGGGTGAGGGGGTGAGGGGGGTGAGGAGCTAATAGACAGACTCCTGGGTGGGCAGAGAGCAGAGAGCACTGCCCTCAGCACTTCACTGTAATTTGACCTCCATGGGAAAAACAGCAACAGTCTCCTAATTTGCATATTCCTCCAGCTCATCTGCATACGTCACATGATAGTGAATTTTTAATCCCCTTCTCTTTTTATTAGAACACTTTGCTTTTAATTTGAGATGACTAATTTATTTAAACCTGGAGTTAAATGCAGAGTGCTCTCTCTTCTCACACGTCTCATTTCCCTAATGATTCAAGAACAGGGAGGCTGATGACAATGTTACAGAGTATAAACAAGGTTTCATATCATTAACTTTGAACATGAGTTGTTATCTTAATGACCCTGCTCTCTTTTTTTACTCCTCTGTGAAAACCAGTGAATGATTATAACGGGGACGTGGTGCCTGCTGGTTCTGTCTGACACAGGAGCGCAGGATGAAATGACCAGGCACTAAACTTTCAGCATAAAAGAAAAGATTTAGTTTCAAAAGAAGAGAGAGGAAGAGGAGAGTCCATCTGCAGACAATTTAACAAAGTGCTTATGTCCCAGTAATTTAAATGTAAACTCTGCATTAAGAATCACCGGTTCCCCCTGGGCCAGGATTAATTCAGCAACACAGATAAAAAGGTATTTCTCTTCACACGGTTAGAAGCTGCTCTGTTTTCATTTAAAAGATTAATCTCATCATTAAGCTTAATTCACTTTCAAACTTTCACATCCACCCTTTGTTGAAACCTCCTACGAGGTCTGTGTGACAACATCCTGCATCCTGACTCTATCTCCTGTTCCTCTGAGAAGCTGCTGAAACTATATCCTCCAGTAAATGTATTTAGCATTAGCACAGTATTGGCCGCACTGTCACAGAAAGTGCTGTGGAAAACTATTTATATGAATATAAGGATTGTCGCCCAATGACAACTGGGACAGGCTCCAGCCCCCGTGACCCCTAATGGGAAATAACAGCTGATAAAGGAGCACACTGTGGTACAAACTCTCCTCGCCAGATCTTTGATTCATAAATTGGATGTTAATGTTAATGCTATCTGTCCCAAAAACTCAGCTGAAAACAAGGGAGGACAGGCGTTTTCAGTCTGGGCCCCACAGAATGATACAGAGAGAACCAGGTTGGCTGATTCTGGGCCCTCATTTGAGTCATTTCTTAAAACATACTTTTATCAGAGAGCATGTCCTGATTTTATATGATCCAAATGTCTCACCCAGGGTCCTGTTTTTATTTGTTTTATTTAATTTATGTTTTTATTTTTTCTTTGAATAGTAATGCTACATGCACTAATTTTATGGTCCTTTAAAATGGTTGGACCTGATGATTTTGCTTCTTTCCTTTGAGGCATTAAGTACTTTTTAATGCGGATTTTGAAAAGTGCTCTATAAATAAAGATAATATTATTATTATTATTATTATTATTATTATTATTATTATTATTATTATTAGTATTAGTATTATTATTATTATTATTATTATTATTATTATTATTATTATTATTATTATTATTATTATTATTATTATTATATTAATATTATTTATATTATTATCATTATTAGTAGTATGATGATTATAATTATTATTATTATTATTATTATTATTATTATTATTATTATTATTATTATTATTATTATCATTATTATTATTATTATTATTATTATTATTATTATTATTAATATTAATATTAATATTATTTTATATTTTTATATTATTATCATTATTATTAGTATGATGATTATAATTATTATTATAATTATTATTATTATCACTATTATTATTATTATTATTATTATCACTATTATTATTATTATTATTATTATTATTATTGTCATTATTATTATTGTCATCATAATAATATTATAATAATAATTTCACATTGTAGTGTTTTTGAAAGTTAATAAATTGTTTAGCTCAAGTTGACGCCGGGGGCTTCTTTCGATATCTTCTGTTACTTTTTTACAACCTGTCTTAAAAAAAGCACAACACTGAATAATGATCATCAGTATCCACTTTAACCATCATACATTTGTAAACCTTAAAGGGGGGGGGGGTTAGAGAGAGAGAAAATACTTAATGCCCCAAACTTTAAGACCATAATTCTTATACATCGATGAATTGATTAAAATGTGTATCCCTAGTATAGATTATTTCACATTTAATAGTAAAATACATTCAAGGACTTTGATTTGTGATTTCACCTGAATTTTCTACTCAGACAAACAGATGAGATGTGCACATAACTTCATCCCGTAGTACTGAGGTGTGTCAACTAGAGACGGGACAAGAAAGGGAGGGATGGGTGAGACATACATGAAGAGGAGGATGAAGAAGAGATAGCTGCGAACTGTCTGATATTATTGAATAGTTATTTTAAATACATTTAATTTAATATAGAGAAACATTTGTCTCATTAATTTAAAAGTTAAAAGTTTATCTGCTCTTGCATTTGTTTTGTGATCGTCTCTTATAGTCTAATCTGTTTGTGTAACACCTGTGTAGTCTACACCTGATAACTTTGATTGATAATTGTTCTCCAACACTTCTTTTCATTTCTTTCATGTTGTTTAATGTCTAGAACTTGTATGATCTTCACACTCTTGCAAAAATAAAATAAAACAAAAAAATAAAACACAATAAATCAAAAAATAAAATAACAAAAAATACAAAAAATAAAATAAAATAACTTAAAATAAAATACAATAATAATAATAATAATAGTAAACTAATAAGTAAACTTTATTTAGCATAGCACCTTTCACAGACATAGTCACAAAGTGCTTTACAGAATCAATATCACCTTACAGAGAGTAAAAGCAGTCATCAATAAATAAATAAAACAAAATAAATGTAATGGCATAAATGTTTTTTAAAAAGTTGATTTGCCCTATCAGACTTTTTTTTTATCTCTTTCTGTATTCATCTTCTCTTCTTGAAAACATTTTACATTTCTTACTGACTTTCAAAAGCAGGATGGACTGGATGGCATGCATGTAAAATCTAAATGTTGCACAGGCTTTTTCTGGCATTTTCCACCCCATGTCTAAAATCTCACACACTGTATGCAACTCATTTGACATTTAAAAGAGAATCCACGCAAATCAGTGATTCCCGAGCACTGATGGACTTCATACGAGCCGGTCAAAATCAGATCTGTTCCTGCTGGACTATGGGAGTCATTATGAAGAGATGTTTGTGAAAGTTTCCCAAAGTCTCTTCAAATTTGTGGAACACATCGTTTCAGGCTGCTTTGATATCTTAAAGAGTACAGGGTAATAACTCACAGCATGGTTCACACACCTGTGTGAAGTTACTGAGTGAGGAATGAACTATTATCAGATGTTGATTCATCAGGTCAACATGTGAATCACACATTTAGATATTCACGACTCTACTTTAGGAGGAGCAATAGAGTTAGTCAATGGGGAGGTAATCATTTGGTCATATTCAGTGTGATGCTTTGATTTCCTACAAGTGCAGAAAAAGTTATCAATAAAAAATGAATGAATGTGTTATGTGTTGTGTTTACCTAAGCCTGATTTTCATGCTGATTCAAACCGGTGTGGCCCCTCAACTGAACTTTCATTAAAATCTGTAAACATGAAAGTTAGAAGTCAAACATACCTCTGTTGTTTTTTCATGACATCATATTTAGTGGCAACAGTGAGTGAGAAAAATTCATCTTAAAATAAAGACGTAATGTTATAAGATTAAAGTCATATTATTAACTCAACTCAACTTTTCTTTATATAACACCTTTCATGCATTCAAGCATGCAGTCCAAAGTGCTTCAAAAAAGAACAGAGAGACAGAAAACAGCAGATATCGGTCAGATAATAAAAGGCGTGATAAATAAAACATTTTAAAATACAATAAAACAACATGATACAATAAAGCAAGATAAAAAATAGTTAAAGTTAGAAATATCAGATAAATATAATTAATAAATAGATAAATACATAAATAAAATAAATAATTGTTAAAACAAGGGTAATAATAATAATAATAATAATAATAATAATAATAATAATAATAATACTACTACTACTACTAATAATAATAATAATAATAATAATACTACTACTACTACTACTACTACTACTACTAATAATAATAATAATAATAATAATAATAACAATAATAATAATACTAATACTAATAATAATAATAATAATATAAATAATAACAATAATATACATAATAATAATAATAATAACAGTAATAATAATAATAACAATAATAATAATAATAATAGTAATAACAGTAATAATAATAATAATAATAATAATAATAATAATAATAATAATAATAATAATATAATAATAATAATAATAATAATAATAATAATAATATAATAATAATAATAATAATAATAATAATAATAATAATAATAATAATAATAATAATAATAATTCCTTCCAAGGCAAAAAATAAATGACTCCATGTTAAAAGCCAGATTAAAAAGGTAAGTCTTTATTTTACTTTTAAAAACACCCAGAGAGCTCTGTGTTGTAATGTGCTGAGGCAGAGAGTTCAGAGTTAAGGTGCATTTAAAAGGGAAACATATTACAATAATAAAGTCAAAAGATGACATGAGATAAAAGTTAGGATTTTTATGCTATTTTAAAGGGACAGGTAAGAAGAGCAGTCTGCAGCCACCCAAACTTAAATAAGGGACATGGATGAAGTTCACGTTGTAATAAGAATTAGGACCCTGAAAAAAATCTGGATTATCAGTCTAATAGTCTCCTGGGAAACCACGAACCCTCTCTGGATGGCACGTATGTACAACGATAGCCTCGTAGACATCCACTGAGAGTCATTTCCAAAAAAGAGACAATTTCCTCCCAGTCAGTGTGCTTCTTTCTTCGGAAAAGGCCCAGTTTCTTGCAGTACCTATTCAGGGTCCTAATACTTATGACAATGTGATGCTGATTTGCCAAAAGATGAAGTATTTCCTTACTTGTGAAACCTATACTAAAGTAAAACTCCACAAGATGCTCTTCTTATAGCCTAACTATAGACTAAAATAATGAATTTATTCTTGTACATTTACTAATTTATTCTCGTATTTAAGTAACGACTTTAATCTAGTAAATTTACAAATCTAATCTCATAAATTTACTTTTTCATTTTTTTTTTTTTACGTGGCTCTAATCCTCTGTCGTATCATTTCAGTCTAAAATATTCAGGTTTCATTTTGGTGTGTGTGTGTTTGTGTGTGTGTGTGTGTGTGTGTGTGTGTGTGTGTGTGTGTGTGTGTGTGTGTGTGTGTGTGTGTGTGTGTGTGTGTGTGTGTGTGTGTGTGTGTTTAACAGTGACAGGCATGGAGAAGCAGAAAACAAACAGAGCGCTGTAAGGTTAAAGGCAAGATAATTCTCCAATTTTCAGGGTGTGTGTTGTTAAGGCTGCTTTTATATCTCACTGGATGTATCCCATGAAATGAATTACAGCCTCTCTGAAGCGTCCAGTAGCTCGGGGGGGGGGCTTTGTTATCAAATTGAATGGCCAGGGGTCTCAGTTTACACCCTCCAGTCCAAGTGCCAGTGTCATCGTTAAAGCAGACACGCAGTCAAGTGCAGGAGAGTTGCATAAAGATAACTGATTATGTTTAGATGCTATAAGGAGAAGTTTGCTCTGAAACACACTGAAGTTCCTGTAGACCACGACAGAGCCAGAGGGACATTTTCCAGGATGTGAGTTTTTGAGCACAACATGTTTTAGTTTAGTGTTAGGAGCATTTGATCTTGAGGGATGACCAAAAAACAGCCCATAATCAGGCTAAATTTATCAGCACATGACACACAGCTGATCACTGGACTCTTTGAAAAGCAGCCGCAAACGAGAGGGGTGTGAAATCGACATTTAGTGGGGGAAACACAAAGTCATCTCTGTTTCCCCTGATTTTCAAAAAAAACACACACACACAGAGAGAGAGAGAGAGAGAGAGAGAGAGAGAGAGAGAGAGAGAGAGAGAGAGTACATCCTGGGCTAGCCATCTGAAATATGCCTCAGCATTTCAAAAACTCTGACATCCAAAACCACCAGTCTTTGAAGAAGTGGATCCTGAGGATACAGACACACAGGCACACACACAAGGTGGGAGGGTGAGTCGGCAGAGAAAGATGCTGTTGATGAGGCAGAGGGGACAGAGGATGTGGGCCGCTGATAGAGCGCTGATAGAATTCACAAAAGACTGCAGTGTGCGGCCTTTAGCTTCAACACCAACCACAAACGCACACATATATTCATGCTGTTCTTTTAGACACACTTGCTACATACACTTAGACTATTATATGTCTTAGCAGACACTGAGATGTCACACACACACACACACACACACACACACACACACACACACACACACACACACACACACACGCAGGTCATACCCAGAGGGAGGGAAACTTTGGCTTCTCTACGACGCTGGCGGACTCCCCTTGTGACTTTCACGGCTGTCATGCTCCTCTTTACAACCTTCATTCATCCACTAACCTCAGGGCCAGGAGCATGTGATGAAGCATCAAACACACACAAACACACACATACTAACGAACACATGTAGAATATACATAGATGAAGAGATACCAGGAAAAGTTTAGACGCTCGCCAAGTGCTGACATGGTGTTAATGCAGTGTGTTATTTATCCTAATGTCATTTCACACTATGTTCTGCCATTGCAACGCTAATGATATGGACTGTTAGAGAGGAGGTGCTCTGTGCTCGGGCTAATTACATCAGGAACTTCATCAATATTGTTTAAACGGCTGGATGAAAGTCAATTTGTGCATTTTTCTGTGAGAAACAAACCCCAGTCTTAATGGTCTGTCTGTTAACATTCCCATAATGTGAACTCTATCAAGTGATGCAGTTCACTCTGAACAGAATCAATCATGTATGACTGCAGTGTTATAGTCACTGTGAATAAAGGCAGCACTTTCATCAGAGGATTTCATTAGATGAAATTATCTCTGCATGCTTTCCAAACTACACTGCAAAAACTCAAAATCTTACCAAGTCAAATTGTCTCATTTTTAGTCTAAATGTCTTCTCCCACTTGATTTAACATAAATTTACTTAACAAGTAACATTTGAGCAAGATAGAGGGACTTGTTTTAAGACATCTTAAATATCTTGTTAAGTCAAACAATCTTGAAATGATCTTGTTTTGAGTTTTAATTTAGAAGAAACAAGGTTTATTTTACATTTCAGACATTTTTCAAGATAAGGTCTTATTTGTAGAAGACGGATAATCTTGATTTAAGACAAACACTTTACTTGATTTAAGGAAATGCATTTTATGGAGAATCTATCAGAAAACAGCTCCATTGATAAAAGAAAGAAAGAAAGAAAGAAAGAAAGAAAGAAAGAAAGAAAGAAAGAAAGAAAGAAAGAAAGAAAGAAAGAAAGAAAGAAAGAAAGAAAGAAAGAAAGAAAGAAAGAAAGAAAGAAAAGTTGTTGTTTTTTTAAGGGTGGGTTTCAGTTTTCAGACACTGTTTCTTCTAAATCAGATCAAAATATACATCCTCAAACTACATGCACACAATGAAACACCTACTTTAGAGCATAGCTGGCTTATCCTAAAAAACAACATGACTGAATATTAGTATATCCAGCTCACTATGAGAAGACATCATATCTCAAAATGAGACAATTAAACTTTGTCATCTTATTTCAAGTACAAGATGGTCTTAAACCTAGAGATGTGCAGCTATAATACAACTCCAATGAAGGTGAATATATCTCAAATGAAGAAGTTGACATGAAATGTTTTAGTGCAGAAATCTTTTTTTGAGTGAAAAAATACTAATTGTTATCATTCCTGTCTTATTCTGAGACACTTTAAAATACTGGTCTAATATAGATTAAAATAAGTTTTCCCTGATCATTTTAAGATCACAGTTTTCTAAATATTACGTCTTATTTTAAGAAATCTCACCAGTCAAATTTTCACTTGTTCTATTGGCAGATTTGTTTTGCTTATTTCAAGGTAAAAGTACCTTAAAATAATGTAATTTTTCTTGTTTTTGGAGGGGCATTTCTTTCAGTGTAGCACATTCATCACTCGGGCAGAAATGAAGAGGAAGATAATGTCACCTTTCCACCAGGCTTTATTCTCCAGAAGTCTCCTCTGCAGCTGACACCACAGGCTTCACTGCTTCACTGCTGAATGAGACACAACAGGAAGACAGAGATGAAAATGTCCCCTCTCTCTGAAGTGTCTCTACAGAACAGTTGAATAGATTATGTGATTCTTTTTTTTTATCTGTGTAGCCAGGAGTGCTCTGCACCCCGTCACTTTGCTTTTGTGCTTTTTATAGGTGACACAGTGTGAAAGACCCTGCCCGCAAACCCTCCATTACAATCATATTGGTCCCCTCTCAACTGTGTTCCTGTGTGGCAGCGTCACTGCCAAGACTGGCTGAAGTTTAGTCAAAGACATTAAGAGAGCACCTCCAGGGACAAACATCAGCGCAGAGAAGAGAAGAAGAAGAGAGGAGAGGAACGAAGAAGGCAATGCAGAGCTGCCTTAAAGCTTCAATCAATAACACTTGGTTGGTGGAAAACAGCAGAGAGTGTGCTGTGGCATCTGTGAGGAAGTTTAAGCACGTTGATGTCCCCAACAACACCAATAATATAATAATAATAATAATAATGGAAATGTATTGTTTACAAAGTTTATAAAGTTAGACAGCATGTTTCATTAGTTTTACAGGAATTTTCACCGCCGTTCTGGAGACACATCTGCATGGATACGAGGCTGAAGTAGAGTTTGTGTGTTTTCATTTGTCGTCTGCTTTGGATTTTGTGTCCAGCTTTTATGCAGCCATCAAAACCAGGCTGAGCTTTCACATGTGAGACACCAGAAATACATTTCTAGTTTCCAACGACAGCAGCTCAGGGAGGCTGCTTGAAGAAATGTCATTCACATTCATCCTCCTGCCATCAGGAATATCTGTAACTTTACAAAAGTCCATCCAACTCTTTCCAAAGAAAGTCAACATGTCTAATGTCAGGTCATCAGTGTCTGTACTTTGCTTACTTGGAGTTATTTAAATTGCCTTATATGTATCCATGCTTGCATGTCACATCTGCTCAGTAAGATCTAATATGTAGAATGTAAAGCTCTCAGTTGTTATTTTACTCTCACATTTGCTGTGAAACCTCGAGTAACCGACAGACGTACCTCTACTCCATCTAAAATACATCCAAAAACATTTCTCACAACAACGTAGGAATGCCGATAGATTCTCAAATAAAAAAAGACTTTGCTGAAAACTTCCTCTCATACTAAAGAGTGTCATTCTCCACACACTCTCTGAAGCCTGAAGGAGCACAGCAAGTAAGAACAATCACACACCCACGCTCATGCAAACACACAAGAGTGACAGTATCTCCCTGCAGGAGGAGCGCTGCCATCTCTCTGTGGTGGTCATCAGTGCTAAACTCCTGTCAGGTTCCATCTCACACACACACACACACACACACACACACACACACACACAAACACACAGTGGGCTCCAAAGGGGTCAGCATGTTGTCACACACACCAGGGAGCAGTGTGCTTGTTGGCAGTCTCTACCTCCTCACTATTGTCCGTGTCACCTCGCGCACAGGACCTGCTGTGGCTATTAGCGTGGCGGCGTGGCAGGGACACGCTCGGCCCAGGAGCTCGGCTCAAAGTTGGCAGCAGTCTCTTATTTATTTATTTATTTTGAGAAGTGAGTGGACCTTTCTCCTGCTCAGTGTGCTGGTAGTGAGATGAGGTGAAAGGAAACAGACAAAAATAAGCACTTTTATTTTATACACACTACCAGTCAAAAGTTTGTTCACACCTTCTCATTCAATGGTTTTTATTTATTTTAATTATTTCCAACATTGTAGATTAATACTGAAGACATCTAAACTATGAAATAATCTGGTTTTACCATAATCTGGATTACAACAGTAGTCAAATAGAGCTATCCATTGTGTACTAACCCTACCTCTGAACAACACAACTGATGGTCTCAAACACATTAAGAAGGCAAGTCATTCTACAAATGAACTCTTGACAAGGCTCATGTTCATTAGAAACCATTCCAGGAGACCACTTCATGAAGCAGACTGAGAGAATACCAAGAGTGTGCAAAGCTGTCATGAAGGAAAAAGGGGGCTACTTTACAGAATCTAAAATATAAAACAGATTCTGCTTTGTTTAACACTTTTTTGTCTGCTACCAAATCAGACATGAGGAGACTGCAACGGACAGCAAGGACTGCAGAGAGGATCATCGGCGCCCCCCTGCCCTCCCTCCAGGACCTGTACTCCTCCAGGATGAGGAAAAGGACAGGGAAAATCCTCACAGACCCCTCTCACCCAGGTCACCACCTTTTTGACCCACTGCCCTCCGGCCGGAGTTTCAGAACTCTGAGCACCAGAACATCCCGGCACCGGAGCAGCTTCTTCCCTCAGGCCGTATCCCTCATGAACAATCACACTGTAAACCACTAAAGACTCCTGTGACTGATCACAGACTTGTACAATACTTTGATTTCCGGTGTAATACCTCAATAACCATGTGCAATATTGTAATTTAATCCATAACATATTTCATTATTATATTAATCTACTACATGTGCACTCTGACTTAGGCTAATTTAATGTATCTAATGCCTTTAAAACTACTTCTTTACCTTTCTTTGTGCAGATAGTATTTTTTTTTTTTTAGAACTTTTGGATTTGTGTTTAGCTTTATATATATATATAAATATATATATATATATATATATATATATTATTGTCCTTCCTGTCTTGTTGTTAAGAACCAGTGTTCCATTCACCACATCTAATTTCTTGTGCGTGCGAGCTCACTTGGCAATAAAGCTTTCTTGAATCTTGAATCTTAATTAAATAATTCCATATATGTTCTTTCATAGTTTTGATGTCTTTTGTATTATTCTACAGTGTTTACAATAATTAAAATAAATACAATTAAAAAATAAATACAAACCTTTGAATGAGAAGGTGTTAACTTTTGACTGGGAGTGTGCGTTACTCGTTCTGTTCCAGCTGTCACTGTTGTGAAGAGGGAGGCCATGACAGAGGAGCATTTAAATTAATTCTGTCTCTTAGGGATTGAATAATGGATTCACAGATCTTACATATAAAACACACTTTAAATTATCAGTGCCTCTAGTAACAGTGAAAACATTTATAGGGGGTTGTGCTTAAATTCACAATCAAGAGGAGGACAGAGAAATGCTATTGACCCTTTTTTCCTAATGACGATAGAACTTTTATTTATTGGTAATATTTTTAGTTTTTAGTCTCATATTGATTTATATTGTTGTTTCAAGCTGATTTAATTCCTGACGTCTTCCCTCGTGTTGCAGTACCTCATAAAAACTATAAACCACATCTTCAGTTCTTCACACATGTGATCAAGTTTAACAGAGTCAGAGACTCATCCCTTAATACTTTCAATAATGCACGTTTTTACTCATTCAACAGTTGTTTCAAATCTCACAGTTCTGAGATCTCCTGTGATGTAAACGCTCACAGAGGATACATTTGAGTCGTTTCTGATCATGTGCCTGACGTTCACAGCTGTCTCACAACTGGGACAAGAAGAGGTAAAAAAAAAAAAACATCTTGGTAGAAATGCCTTTCCACTCAAACATGGTACATCTCTCCCAGGTGACTGCTTAGCACTGGCAGTAATTGAAAACTTGCCCCTGGCACTGTGTGTGTGTGTGTGTGTGTGTGTGTGTGTGTGTGTGTGTGTGTGTGTGTGTGTGTGTGTGTGTGTGTGTGGTGTGTGTGTGTGTGTGTGTGTAAATCACCACGCAGGGTGAATAGGTATGTATGTGCGAGCTAGTCGGGACGCTTGTGTGCATGTACGAACAGACTGTTCTGTGTCTGAGCGTGTGCTAGAGCTAGAAACAGCGTGTACGAATGTCAGTGCATGTGTGTGTGCGCGTGTGTGCGTGTGTGTGTGTGTGTGTGTGTGTGTGTGTGTGTGTGTGTATACATGTTTCTTTATTACTAAGTCCACACGTTCATAAATCAGAGCCCACCTTTCCTGCTGCAGTGATGTTCAAAGTTCAACATTTCTCCCGACATGAGCAGAGGATGAATTGATAACAGTTTTTTAATACCCCCCTCCTCCTCCACCCCTCCTCTTTTTGCTCTTCCACGACGAGGGGCCAAATCTCTTCAGCATTTCCAGCCCTGTGAGCTAATTTGACAGCTCACGGGGGTGACGCTGATTCCACTTCGCAGAGACAGGTACCCTAGGGCTAGCCAGCTGGATCGCAACGGATGCTTACAGATTTGGCTTTAGCTTCATGCTGGGTGTCATCTGTCTCTTTGGTCTGGCGCGGGATAATTTTTGTGTATGTGTGCATGTGTGTGTGTGTGTGTGTGTGTGTGTCCGCCCTGACATCATGTGCCTGAGCAGTTTGTGCCTGGCAGGCCTTGTCTGTCCAGGTTGGCCATCAAACACAGCCAGCATGGCCCTAATCTGACGAGGCACTGCTCCAAACATGCCACAGCAGCCCGAGAACTCTGTGTGTGTCTGTGTGTGTCTGTGTGTGTGTGTGTGTTTTGGTTTGAGTTTGTGTGCATGTGTGTGTGACCCCAGGGCAGACCCCCTTTTTTTTCCTACTCCTTGCCTTTCTCCTCTGCTCTGTCCCACGTCGAATATCACCGAGCACACACACTCACACACACACACACACACACACACAAACTGAAGTAAAACTTCAAAAACCATCAAGTTAAGCTCAGTCGACGCTTCCCCTCAACCTTGCAGTCTCAACTCCGCCTCTGCTCAAGTCGTAGTGTGTGTTCATGCATGCGTATGTGTTATTTAAGTGCATATGTGTGTGTTTGAAGAAGGGATTTTGCAAACAGAGAGATATCTGCATCCTGCGCACCCTCCACCCAACATCTGTCACTCTGATTGAGGGCACTTTGTGGAACACTCTGCCTCAACAGGTTTGGAGCCTTCCTCTGCCTGTTGCCCTCAGTCGACTTCAACACTGCCTCTTGAAGGAAGACCATCCTCCCTGTGCTGGGACAGGAAGGACAGGAGGACAGTCACCCATGGAGGGAATGACAGTCTGGGTCCCTGTAATCTAACGGATGAGCCCTGAAATGGCATACAGGTCTCCCCCCCTCACACATGCACACACACGCACGCACACACACACACACACACACACACACACACACACACACACACACACAGTCTGCCACTTCTCAATGTATCAGGGGGATTTCACAGTCATGGCAACATGAGCCTGACAAGGTTTCGTTCCGTTTTGCTGTGAAAGAGAAAAAAAAACAGTTCCTCTCCTTCCCTGAAAAGCGCAGGATGATGAGTACATATGTTGATTTTCAGGCTGTGAGCCATGTACCGCCGCTGTGCTGTCCCATCAGGCCTTGGGACAGAGTGACAGCAGGATAGTGTCACGCTACACATCGACTTCTAAAGTGCCACTGCATAAGGGCCTTAAGTGTGTTTATTCGGGTCCTTACCTTACCCATGACACCACTCTTCCTTTTTTTCTACCTTTTTTCTTTTTTTTGCCCCCCCCCCACCTCTTCATCATGGTGAATGGTGTGAAGCATCCGCCTCGAGCTACAGTAGGGGCAAGAAAGTGGCGGGCTAGGACCAACAACCTGCTTGCAGCCTAGGGACAGAGAGAGGGAGACATTCAATGAAAAGAAAGAGCGACTGGGAACGGAGAGAGTGAAGGGCATAAGCGGGTAGGTGGGTTGCTGGGCAGCAGGTCCCCCCTCCTCCACCTCCACCTCCCCTCTGGCCCAGAGGCCTTGGCATCCAGTGAGTAACACCCCCCCCACCCACCACCCATCCTTTCGCATCACCACCCCCCACCTGTTCAGAGACCCACGGTGCAGTGAGTGGCGATCAGCGTGCTGTGAACACAAAGCAGCGGCCCTGCGGCCCTCCGCCTGGACCTCGGTGTCAGGACCCAGCCGAGCTGAGACAGAGAGAGCATTAGAAAACATGAGAGAGAGAGAGAGAGAGAGAGAGAGAGAGAGAGAGAGAGAGGGAATGGATAGCAGCGAAATGAAGAATAATTATACCCAGTGGGTAATGCGAGCACCGTCGTTACAGGGGCGGTGTGGTCTGGCCGGGGAGGAAAAAGACAAAGAGGCAGGAGCGTCACCGGGGCGAGCTCTCAGGGCCAGTGGGCATGTTTGGTAAAGCACACTCACAGACCTCCCACTGCACGGCTGAAGCTTCGTCTGTGGAAGCGCTGCAGGAGATCATCTGGATACTGGCGAGCAGGAACGCATGGGGGATGAAACGCTGCTGCTGCTGTGGTCCTGCTTTCTGAGCACAGATCACTGGAGAACATGGAACAGAAAGAAGTAGAAGAAATATTGTGTTTCATGGGGAAACAGAAAAATGTGGTCGTATTCCAGGTAGATAACTCTCAATAAAGAGGTGCAAGCATTCCTCAGTGAAGTGGCTCTACTGCAGCTCAAGTCTTGGATTTAAACCTGCGACTCCATAACAGGAAATATATTTTATTTCAATTATACAGAACATAATAAACGTCTTTTTCAAAATGTTGCCAAAAGTCTTTTTTCTTCCTGATAAGAGCTTTTATGTGACTTCTTATTTAAACTACGTATATTAAATAAACACAGAAATATGATGATGTAAAGAATGTGAGTATCCAATAAATTAAAAGGCTTTCACACTGAATGAAAACAGTGTCATCTTTACATGAATAAGTTTCTCTCCTCCGTTAGAACTTTGTACACTCTCCCTCTTTTTAGTGACAATTTCAGAGAGCGTTCCAGAAAGGCTTGGCGTTCTGTGCACGGGTGTCAAATAAAAAGCAGAATTCACTTAATAGACCTGTGGGACAGAATTACAGAGAAACACATGACATGCTCTCATGCAACAAGCCCTCGCATGCAAACTGCAGCCAAATATCAGGACACTTTCAGATAGAGATGCACGGGGACAAACACGTCCTCATTATGTTGATGTTGGCTTGGCCCTCTAAAATTATTTTATACTGTAGAAATGTGAACTTTGGATTATTTGAAATGTAGTGGAGCTCCTAAGTCTCCCTCTATATATAAAAACATATATTAAATGTATTATTTATAATCCTGATAGGTGTACAAACCACTTAAACAGTTATTACATTTCCAAATAATACTCTCAAAATATTAAATTAAATGTACATTTTTAAGGGAGAAGTTCCAAATAAAAACTCTTTTCACTGACTTCAAACTAAAAACAAAATGCTGATAAATAAATACGATTTATAAATTAATTCAAACAATTACATTGTGTTTTATTCTGTTATTATTGTTCTGCACACAAATGATTCCCTTTTTTAATGTTTTATTTAAATTGTTTCCAATGTTTCAGTTAAACTAAAAATACACACTTTTTTAATGATCTGCAAAATGTGGGGTTTTTTTTCAATTGTAAAATGTGTAAAAGATCTTATTCATCTTTATATATATATATATATATATATATATATATATATATATATATATATATATATATATAGAGATATTTTTAACCTCTAGATTTCCCGATCACAGGCTTTCCTTTAAATATGGTAATAAATGCTGCGTTTATCCAGCCTCTGCACCATCTAAGAGTTGATCTTAATGTTTTTAATTTCAGCCTGCAGAGTCATGAATAAACAGAACAACAGGATGCACGTTCCTGTCATGGACACTTTCACTGGATCTGACATGTTTTGTTCGAACACATCCTCTCTAGCATCTTGTGACAAGCATGAGCTTGTTTTTCTCCCTCGGGAGTTGATCAATCATTTAATCTCTTTAATAGGCCCAAATCAAGACTAATGGTGCATGTAATAAGTGTTTAACTAAACATTGTGGACAGTGGGGCACTCAAGAGGTGCCGTAATGATATTCTCATAAGTGAGGATGACAGTCTGAATGAATCCAGGGCTCACAAACTAACTTTTGACAACTCATATGTAACGTTTGCCTCTAACGTCGCCTTTCCTCACCCTGACTGAAAATCTACATGTACTTTGCTCTTGCCACAAGAGTTGTGTTTATTTATAAATTCATGCAAATATATTTGCATTTCATAAAGTGTATTAAAAGATATTCTCTGATCCAGGATAATTCAGTCACAGGGGGAAATTGTCGACCGCTTGTTTAAAGGGAATACAGATGATGTGAGAGATTTGGTGCCACCTTGTGTTCACCAATGATTTAATATTACATAGTCACTGTAAAACATTTCTTACATCTGATGTCTTCTTTTGTCTTATTTTACAGTGGTGACTTATTACTAGTGACACATTTATTTTTTTAGACTGCTAATATTTTGATACTGATTCTGAGAGATCAGCAAAGGGAAACTTTCCTCTGTACGAATACAAATAGTCTCCTCTGTCAATCAATCAATCTTTATTTGTATGGCGCTAAATCACAACAAATGTTCTCCTCAGACTATTTCCAAACAGAGCAGGTCTAGACCGGACTCTATGTTCTATTATTAACAAAGACCCAACACCAAGACAGGATCAGATCCAGTCCCATCTTACAGACAGGACTCAGTCTGATCTCATCTTAATCCACCATGAGCAGAGCACTTTGCAGCATTTAGCAAGTTACAGTGGCAAGGACAAACTTCCTTTAACAGGCGGAAACCTCCAGCAGGACCAGACTCATGTTAGACAGACATCTGCTGAGACCGTGTTGGAGAGAGGGATAGAGGGAGGTGAAGAGAGAGAGAGATGATAGTGATACTCTGTGATATAACAACATACAATAAGTTATTTTATTATACGTTCAATGGGTGATAGCTCCAAAAAAAGTATTCAAGAATGAAGTATATTTTTAAAACAGCACACAGCAGAGTTTAATCATTATGAACTATGACATACTATGTTACTGAGAGTGTAGTCACTGTAAAACACCTGATATTTAATCACGATTGTAGAACTACAAGATTTGATTTTCTAATAAGGGTTTGTATATTTCAACACAAGCCTTAATTATAGAAAGGTTTATCTTTTGTTATTTTTTATGGTTAATTCACAAGACATCTCTGTGCTAAGTGTCATTGTATATTTGTCAGCTTGTAAATGATCCTGCTGCTAGGGTTTGGCCTTTCAACAATAACAATGATAATAACTGTTGTATTTATAGAACACTTCTTAAAAACTGGGATACAAAGTATTTTTACATGAGCAGCCAAATAAAACAAGCAGGTCATAAAATCACACAAGGCAAGGTACATAAATAAAACGCATTTTAAAAGACATAACCTTTCTTTAGAAGAACTCTAAAGGAATAACATTATTTTAAAATATATATTTATTTAAAACAGTTCAAATAAAATCAAATAAAGTTCAGGTAAAATCAGGAAAGACTCTGCAATCAAAGTATGTTATAAGAAGAGATTTAAAGGAGATCACTGACTCAGCAGACCTGATCTCAAAATAGGGCTGGGCGATAAAAACGATAACGATAATTATCATGATATTATTTTCTCAATATAAATGTACGATAAAACGTTGATATATTTAAACCTGTAATTACACCCCCCCAACCACTGGAAAGGGTGGGCTGCTAGTGTGTCTTATGGCTTGTTTCCACCAAGCGGTCTGGTATGGATCAGTACAGTTTGGTACGGGTCGGATCGGTAACGCCTGATCCTGTTTGCGTTTCCACTGACAACCGTGCTCTACTCGGTGGGCGGCATGTAAGCCGGATGCCGATAGCCACGTCAGCTACGTGATAGCGTGACATCATGGCAGCGCGACACAGTGTACTCAGCTAATAAATGCTATGAAGAAGAAAAACGCAAGGAACGTCTGCACCTTCACGGTCGACCATGGAACGCTGTTTCTTGACGCCATTTTCCAAACAAAAAAAGTGATCTTCCCGAGGTCCACTGGAGATTTAAACATGGCGGGGTTACGTGTTGTTCTTTATTACCGCTGTCGAACGGGAAGTGACGATTCTTTCCACCAATCAACGGACCGCAGTGTTTCTAGCTCCACCTTCTGGGGTTGGATCTGTATGTCTGGCACCCCAACAGAAGGGTACCAAAAAGTGGGACGGTACGGCTCGGTATCTTGGGGACCTGTCCCGGTTTTAGTCAATGGAAACGCCACAAAATGCGTGCCGTACCGAGATGAACCGAACTGAACTGCTTGGTGGAAACAGGGCTTTAAACGCTAGTTCACACCCAACATTAAACCAAAGAAGAAGACGGCATGGAACAGCCAATCATGTCGCAGGGTGAGAGGTTGGCGGGGCTCAAAGATGTTAGGAGCGGAATGTAAACACAACTGAGACGAGCGACAGCGACACTGAAGAAAACTCAAAAGCTAGCAGCTCAAAGCAGAGTGAAAACAAGCTCGACTAGAAACGCCACGAAACTTCATTAGCTAAGATATTTTGGCTATTAACCCGATACAAGCTAACAAACCGTCTTCAACTTTCACTCAGGAGAAAAAAATCTGCCTTTTAATTGATGTGAAAGAACGATTTGATATTTTATTGTGAAAATTATCGACTGATATGAAAAATGTTATCGTGATATCATGTTTTTCAATATGGCCCAGCTCTATCCCTAAGCAAGTTATAAGAGTCTAAGTTTACAGGTAATAATCATTACTTGTATGGAAAAAGGTTCAAATGAGGTATTAAGTCAATTGTTAGAATCTGTAATCTTATTATTATGATATAATTAGGTTGATTACTCACTTTAGAGCAGGAGGTGTGTCTCTGAACAGAAGATCTTAAAGAAACAGTACGTTTTATTCTATATGTATTAATAAGGCTGATGCATAATCTATGTTAAAGTTGTTGTCAATTATAAATAATGCACCTTAACCTCATAAGAGGAGGCTCATTGAGTAGATCATTTAAAATGTCTAATTACTGTATTATTGATAATCTGATCACATTTCAAACTGATGAGTAGCTTGTGGAGATTTTGAAAAGCAGGTTTTGATTTGTTCCTTCACAGAGCAAGACTGACATCTGCTGTCCTAGTGCACGCAAAACATCTCCCTGCACCCCCGTGTCAAACTCCCTGAACACACAGACACACCTCTGCACACACACACACACATACACGAGGTAACACACAGTGATAGTTGCTACATTAAAAATTTGTCATTATGTCTCACCTGAGACAAACCCTGTAGCAGGATACTGCAGTTTCTTCATGAACTAGTAAAAACATAGACATGACAGCGCTGCGCGCACATGCGCAGAATGCCACACCCCTCTTTTGATGGTTTGGTTCAGTCCATGGCCTCGAACCCGGAAGTAGTAGTAAATATGTACACTGTCAGCTGACTTCCATCCTCCTGACAGTGATTAGCTGAAGCCCAGTGCTCTCTTTCTGTTATACTGTGATATCAGCTCTTTATATTCCGAGTAAAAGCTTCATTCATGGATCTTTATTAAGTTATTAGAAGCAGCTCTTCGCGTAGTCAGTTAGCTTAGCCCCTCCGAGCATTAGCTGTGTAGCAGTTAGCAGGTCAGACTCACACCTGGGAGTCAGCTGCTGCAACACACCTTTCTACAGGGTGTTAACATGGACAAGATTTCTCAGGGTGAGTGAAATGCATAACATATTTATCCCTGTAATTGTATGTGTGTTTGCTTTACAACATCCTGTCTCTGTTTGCATCTCTTTACTGTGTTATCTCAGTCATAACACTGTGTTTAAGAGACTCTTGTGTATTTGATCCATGTAGGTGAGGGTTGGATTGTTTAGCTGTTTAGGCAAGCTCAATAATGATGTAATAATAATGCAGATATAGTGTTAAGGCAGTCAGGCTCTCATACTTTGTTACAACTATTGAGATGTGCTTATGATTGGTCTGCTACAGAGTCACAGCAAGGTTTTTCCATCTGTTGTGTTGTGTGTGTTGTTGCAGATGTGGGTGATATTCAGTCCAGACTGTTGGACCACAGACCGGTTATCAACGCAGAGATCCGCTACTTCGTGAGAGAGTTTGAGGTGACGTATAATTCAAGTTTTTAATCATCTCTCTGAGCTGGACATCATTAGAAACTCTGCATGTCAGGAGAGCTTGTACCAGTTTAAATGATTGAACTGTGGACATGGACACTATGTCTTGTATGTGTGTTATGGATTGTCACCAGGACTGGACCCAAAAGCAGAACTCAGGCAAGATGGATTGTGAAAATACAAGTCTTTTATTTGGAGTTCCCCCTGTGGTAATGGCGCCGGGAGTACAGAGCGGAGCAGTCCCTCTCTCCGGCGTACTCACACAGAGGGTAACTGGAGCTCAGGCAAAGGCAGGCAGGTTCAGCAGCAGACAGGGAAGTGATCAGCACGAGAGCGGGAAGCATGCACGGCAAACTCTGAATCTAGATGAAAACACACAAGGACGTCAGCTTGACACACACAAAGACAAGCAAAACATAAATGCTTGAGGAGCCACGGACTCAGAAAACCACTGAAAACTGAACTACGATCTGGTGATGAGTGGGAGGAAATCCAGAGGCTTTATAGTAGAGGGTTGATTAGTGAATGGCTTCACCTGGTACTGCCTGTTGATTGGAAACCCCGCCCACATTCACCCACAAGAAACAAACAAGGGGAAGAGACACAGGAGGAGGAGGAGTAACAGACAGGGAAATGACAAAACACACACACAAAGCGGGAGAGGGGAGGGCTCCCATGATGAGGATCATGACAATGTGTACATGAATACATGTAGAAATACTGCAGGGGACACAAAAGAGCTCTACCACACTAATTTTACAGCTGAGAGTTTCAACTATGAACCCAAGGGTCTTCATTGAATGAACCCTAATCTAACTACTGTATATTTCATGAAGTGCTGTGAAAAAAATACATCAGCAAGATTGTGTCTGTATTAGACAGATAACATTTAAGATAAAGCAGTGTCTTTTATCCTTTCAGAAAGCAATCTTAGGAATGATTCAACTTGTTTTTTTCAGTCAGTTTTGATCATTTTTTTTTATTTAATGTCTTTATTTTAAACATAAAACAAACAACAATATCATTTTAAAGAAGAAATAACAAAAAAAAAGAACAAAATCCATAAATTCCATCAGCAAGCACTGATACTTCTCAATGTACATGTTCAAAAGGAGTAGGAAGAAGTAATATCATATTTAGTCCTTCCCCTATATTCACTGTTTTCTGTTACTACATGAATGCATTCATACGAAACACATCTTCATAACTTATATTTGTAATTACACAAACAATGAAAGCAAACCTCTCATGATAATCAACTCTACTTCCTCCCTCTACCTCATGAAAATCATTTCTTTATTCTTAAACTGGATTATATTTTGGCTTTGCTGTAGCTCCATATTGAGTCTGTTTCACAGTTTTACTCCACAGATTGAAATACAAAAACGTCTCCTTGTAGTCCAAACACTCACCATCTTTAATCTTAACTTCCCTCTTAAGTTATAACCCCTCTCTCTTTCAAAGAACATTCTTTGGATGTGTCCTGGCAGCAGATTCTTCCTTGCTTATATATATTATTGGCAATTTTAAAATCCACAGGGTCAAATAATTTCAAGGCTTTAGGGTTGAGGAACAATGAAATAGATGTCTCTGTGTTTATAAGAGAGACATGTTTACAGAGGTCTGTAGTTAACACTCACTGCTGGACTAAACATGTGTTTTTTGTACCTTGTAGTGTGTGTATGACAACACTGAGCTCTCTCCTCCTGCTGTTTAGGAGAAGCGTGGACACAGGGAGAGCCGGCTGCTTGAGAACCTGAATAAAATGGTGACGGAGACAAACGAGCAAATGTTGCCGACAAGTTTAGAGGCCATCAGTCAGCAGCTGTCTGACATCACCAAGCGGCGTAAGTCTCCTCCTTCGTAAATACAAACTGAAGACGCGGTTCAGGTGCTGAAAGAGGGTCACTGAAAACTGTCCCTGATATCTTGTCAGAAATACACTGCCCGTCTAAAATAAAGTCTCACACTTTAATAGTTTGTTGGACAACATTTATGTCCATCCACAGTTGCTTTAATTTTCCGCCAAGATCTTGTATTGATAATGGGAGGGTCAGACCGCTGTGCAAAGTCTTCTCCAGTACATCTCAAAGATTCTCAATAGAGCTGAGGTCTGGACTCTGTGGTGGTCAATCCATGTGTGAGAATGATGTCTGATGCTCCTGAACCTCTCATTCACAATGTGGGCCCCATGAATCCTGGCATTGTCATCCTGGAATATGCCCGTGCCATCAGGGAAGAAAAACTCCACTGATGGAAAGACCTGGTCCTTCAGTATACTTAGGTGGTCAGCTGACCTCATTCTTTGGGCGCATAATGTTGCTGAACCTAGACCGGACCAACTGCAGCAACCCCAGATCATAACACCGCCAACCACATGCTTGTACAGTAGGCGCTATGCATAATGGGTGCATCACTTCATCCGCCTCTCTTCTTACCCTGATACTCCCATCACTCTGGAACAGGGTCAATTTGGACTCGTCAGGCCACATGACCTCCTTCCATTGCTCCAGAGTCCAATTGATGCTCAACAGCAAATCTCCTGAGTTGTTTTCTTTGCTTGATGCATGCCAGTAATCTAAACCGATTAACATCCCTCCCACGACCACAGGTTATGTCTTCTGACCAGTTTTTTTTAAGAAATGAGAAGCTGCTCACCACTTCAGCTAGGGTTCAATAAGCTGTTGCTGAAACATCTTCATCATTCAGTTGAGGCAGATGGCTGTCTAACATGAGTCTGGTTCTGCTGGAGGTTTCTGCCTGTTAAAGGAAGTTTGTCCTCTCCGCTGTAACTAGCTAAATACTGTGAGGTGCAATGCTCATGGTGGATTAAGGTGGGGTCAGACTGAGTCTTATCCTGTCTTGGTGTTGGGTCTCTGTTCATAATTTGACATAGAGTGGTCTAGACCTGCTCTGTTTGTAAAAGAGTCTTGAGATAATGTTTGCTGTGATTTGGCGCTATACAAATAGAGATTGATTGATTGATTGATTGATTGATTGATTGATTGATTGATTGATTGATCACTGCCGTAATTAGCTGATGAAAGGCTCTTACCTATTTGCTTCGTTAAATCCAGGCGGCAACTTTTTTTGGATGGGCAGTGTATGACAACACTTACATGTTTACTGCACAGCCATAGGAACCATTAAGTCCCTTTTTTTATTTCCTTTTTTCCCCTTTGTTTTTTTTCTCCCTCCCCTATTTTTCCCCCCTTGTCTTAATGTACATACAGTTGTGCTCATAAGTACACACCCTGGCAGAATTTATAATTTCTTGGGTAGTTTCTGTTGTCTTTATGTTATAAAAAGAGCCATGAGTGAAAATAAAGTTTTTGTCTTATCTTTCATATTCTCTGAAAAATGCCCCAAAAAATCAGCACAACTGTGCTTTTTTTCCATTATGATACTTTTTTTGTAATGACATAGATAAGTGACTTGGTAATGTTTTTATTTGACCCTTTTCTTTTATTTTGCCTCTTTTATTTATTTACTAATTTTTCTTTCTTTCTTTTCTATTTGTTTATTGAAGGAGATTCACAAAGTTTTCTGTTTTATGCAGATATACAATTCTGCAAATGTATGAATGTTACAAAAACATTTTTAAAAGTGATAAAATTTTAAATCATAAAATGAAGAAATATGACGAAATTTGATTTGTGTCGGTCAGATTACAGTTGTTGTGCAGAATAACTGATATGTGCTGATCACTAAGAGGGGCTTGAAGTGTTTACAGCTGTGTATTTATGAACCTGACTTTAAATCAATCAATCAAACTTTATTTATAATGCACTTTTCATACAATGACATTGTAACAGAAAGTGCTGTATGACAACAACTTCAAATAGAATACATTAAGAAATATATATAAAAATAAAAATAAAAATAAAAAGACCCACCATCCTAATCCCAACCCCTGAACCAACCCCAAACCCACCCCACAATCCTAAGGTTAAGAACACAATATATGCAACAACAATAATAATAATAATAATAACAATAAAAATAAAATAAACTAACTAAAAAATAAAAAGAAGTTTCTGAAGGAACTGAGGAAACGCTCACATGATATCTTAATGAGGAAACACTGGAGGTAAAATAAGATGTTAAAACTCCACACAGGAAATTAAACTCACCAAAATAAAATACATTTCTAAGATAATAAAACACCAAAATATTAAACCATTAACAGAAAATAAGATGCTTTATTTAAAATAAATAAAAACATAAATAAATACAAAGTTTAAAAAAAATTCAGGTGAAATAAAACTGTTATAAGAATAAAACTCAGTTAAAGGTGAGACTAAAGTCCTAACAGAGATGTGTTCAATATCCCAGTGTGTTACCTGTACTACAGAACTGTAATAATTAACATGACAAAGAGTTACTTTTAAAAACAAAACAGTCTGTTTTTTTATTCTTGTTTTATTTGTGAAATTTGAGAGTGATTATTAAAAAGTGTTGTTTTTCCTTCCTCCTGCAGTGGAGGCTGCTAATCACATGGCAGAGAGAGTCCAGCAGAGGGAGCTAGAGGCACAGCAGGTAAATACTACAGGCAAAGGATCTGCAGCGTGGCCTTGAAGAAGCAGATTGTCGAGGCAATTATGTTGTGTTCTGTGTGTATTCAGTGTGTGTAGACAACAATGAGCCCTTTTTATTAACTGACACTAACCCTTACATTAACTAGCATTATAGAGGATCCATGAACGTTGAATCAAACCGAGAGATTGCATCAGTGCTGCTTTGGTGGGAGTTAAAATATAATAACAGCTGTCTAAATCTCAGTGACAGTAGTATTACTCAACAAATCTCCACATGTGGAAATCAAGATTACATATTTGTGTCCTGATGTTGTTGTGTCCCCGTAGAGCTCCCAGCTGCAGGTGAACATGGAGCGTTTAAAGGAGGAGTGGGCAGAGTTCCTGAAGGAGCAGCAGAGATTAAAAGAGGAGGTGGATGAGGAGCACGCCAAGGCTGTGGGACAACTCAGCACTCAGTACAGCGAAATGAAGAAGGATTTAACCAAGTTTCCATCCGTTTAATACTCAGTGTGTTGGGGTGTGATGTGTTTGTTTGTGTTATGGACGTGTACCTCAGCCCGTGCTAAACAAAGCTGCTGGCTTTGATTGATGTACTTGATGGTTTTGCTGCGGCACTAAACTCAACATGTTCCAAACCATAAATCTGAAGTTTACAATGTGATGTTTCACAGACCATCAAACTCTCAGTTCTGTCTTTTAGCACGCAGGATTTTCACGGCACCTAAAAGGTCTGGAACATGTCATGTTTTAAAACAAGCAAGCGTTTGATTGTTCCAAGGCTGTGAAGTTTTCAACGTTAAAGATTTTTAATGGACGCCTGCCTGAAGGGTGCAGATGATACATTTTCCTGGAGTTGAAAGGAACATGCATCATGAAATGTTTGAAAGGCTCTTCAGAGCAGGTGTGTTTAAAGCACAGGTCAAGTGTTGTAGAAATGAGCTGAGACAGAAGTGTTTCCAGAGCAGATCATCCCTCACCAGCTCACATGTGTTTGACAAGAACTCAAGTACACCGAGCGGCTGATGAAGTCACTTTTATTATGGAATAGCTTGGCTGTAGCCAACTTGAACAATCAGCATCAGAGTTGTTTATTTAGTCTGAATTTTATGTGAGTTTTTTTCATAGCTTTTTTAAGAGAAATGGTCACACACACACACACGTCGACATGCTCCTGTTGGTTGTTCTGCTTAAAGTTCACAAAATGCTTATTTCTGTTCATCAGATTAAAAACACACTGAAGTACATGATGACAGGTATACACTCACTTTGAAGTCAATAAACAGATCAGACCTAAGAAGAAAAATCATGTGTGGTTATTCATCACAGATTAAACATCTCATGTATGGGTTCACAGCACTTTGAATGTTTAGTTCCTGCTCCAGAGGATGGTGGACAGGTGGATGGATGGGTGGGCACAGTGGGCACATTCCTTGGATGGCTAACAAGGAAGTTACTTCAGGTTATGTAATGAAATTAATATTCTTAATATGTTCTGCACAAGCGGCAACCTCTAGCCGTGAGAATTGAAGCCAATGCTGAAGTGTTATAAAACTGCAGTTCATCAAGTGTCCTCTTGAGGCTGGCTGCAGAAACACCAGAAACCACATACACACCCATTCAAAGAGACGATCTTTACAGCAGAAATAAACATGTTTACAGCCTGGTTCAAAAAACAGCTTGGGTCTGAATAGCTCATTTCTCTATCAGCACACACTGTACGGCCTGAATTTTATTATGACGCAGCAGTTTTGAAGGTATTAGATTACGGGTTTGCCCAAATAAGGGCATGGCTGACTTGACTGACAGGCGTGAACACTGTAGGCCCGCCTCTTTACCTCACACTAGCTCGACAGAAGTTAGGTTGAGTTCAACATTTCCAATAAGGCTCCCGCTGACGATCAGCTTCAAAACAGCGCTTCAGAAACAGACGGGTGACATCACAGAGACTACATCCATTTATAATACAGACTACGATTCTACACATCAGATCCATTACACGGGACTTCCACCGGATCCGTGTCCGGTCCCTCTCTGATCCGCTGCGATCCGGCTCGATGTTCTCTCGTCCATCAACAAGCACCAGTTGTGTTTTCAGAACGCAGCACAGAGCAGAAGAAGAAAAAAGGTACTTTATAAATTCAATTTTTTCACTCATGCTATTATTTGAACATGCAACACATATAGTTTTTTTTTGGTATATGCACACATGCAGTGAACATGCTTAGGGAGAGATGTCAGAGTGAGGATACTGCTGTTAACCAGCGCACCCCGAGCAGTTGGGGGTTCGGTGCCTTGCTCAAGGGCACCTCGGCAGTGCCCAGGCAAGTGAACCAGCACTTCTCCAGCCACCAGTCCACTTGCCAAACTTCGTCCATACTGGAACTCGAACCGGCTACCCTTCGGTTCCCAAGCCAAGTCCCTATGGACTGAGCTACTGCCGCCCCCAGCAGGACAGCTGGAGTCATGTGACTGAGGTTTCCCTGCAGTAATCACTGAATCAAGGATTCTCCTCCTCCTCTCCTCATCCATGTTGTCTTTCTGGTCCTCTGAAAACCTCTGACCTGTTGACTCCAGGCCTGGCTCCGCTCATCATGACTTTGGTTTGTTGTTGTAGTTAAGTGAAATACGATCTGGTGATAACACAGAGTGTTTTATTCTGAAAATTAACCGGATGTTTTCATTTTGTTTTGGTGAAACCTGACTTCCTGTCCCGCTCCATCTGCTCTGTTGAGATTGATGCGTCGTGCTCCGGCATCCGGCAAAAATAGAAGTCTTGTGTATCTGATCCGGAGGACTCTGACCTGCAGAATCAGAGACTAAGCCGGAACGCAACGGAGCGGATCCAGTGGAAGTTAACACATTGACTAGAATATACCTATCCGTGGGAAACTGGCCGTGAGAGTTCGATATTCATGTTTCATCTCATATAACCAGTGATTGGCTAGTTACTTGAAATTAGTTATTAGTTACAATTTACTAATTACCACTGCCAAAAAGTACCTGTGCTGCTAACTGAGTAACTGCAGTATGAAAGTCATTAGTTAGTTGATAAAGTAACTTCAGCATTACTTCTTTCTTCCTCAGTGATCTTGTTACCCTGCCTCTCCTCTCAGCAGTATTTTGCTAATTAGCTCTCTGAAAGCTGCAGACTGAACAGCTGATATGGGAAGCATGTCTTCACCAACATACCTTACAATCAGTCTGTTTGGTCCTTCCTGACTTACAGGTAGTGGAGCTGGCGGTTAGGGTTAGGGTTGATGCGTCATGCCCCGGCATACCGGCAAAAACAGTAGTCTTGTGTATCTGTTCTGGAGGGCTATGACCCGCCGGATCAGAGACGCAGCCGGAATGCAACAGAGCGGATCCAGTGGAAGTTAACACATTGACTAGAATAGAAACCTATCAGATCTGGTGCCGTGACGGATCAGTGCCGTTAGTTCTTCAACATTTTGTCAGAAACTGAAATAAAGTGTCTTTAAGAAGCAGCAGAGGAGTCCCTACACATGACATACTACAGTTAAAGCAGAGAGCTGCAGCTTTTTTCCACTGACCCTCTGCTCTCTCGCTCTCTCTCTCTCTCTCTCTCTCTCTCTCTCTCTCTCTCTCTCTCTCTCTCTCTCTCTCTCTCTCTCTCTCTCTCTCACTGCTCTGCCCGTTCATACGTCTGTGTGAGAGAGACAGCTTGGGTGACGGCTGGCGTCAGAGCCCGACATGGTGGTTGGCATGTCATCAGAGGTCACAGAAGGCACATACATGCCAGCAGATGTGTGTCTGCATATATTCGTGTGTTGCATGCATGCCTTCCCTCTGCTTCAGTGACTGCAGCTGTCTGACGTGGAGACAGCCCATCATCAGCTAACAAGGAGCGACAATACGGAAACACGGCCCGCCTCTGCCAGCAGAACACCTTTTCATCTGCCCTTGTTTATTTATAAGGAAAGAGAAACAGAGTACCCAAAAGGTCAATGTTAAAGCCATATAGGTGTTGGAGAGTTTGAAGCTAACAGTAAATATACTGTACCAGGGAGGCCTCAGAGAAACAGAACTTATGTATTCTTGATTTTCTTAAATTCCCATAAAAATCAGACATAGACAAAAACTTCAAGTCAGCAACATGTTAGTTCAATTTATGACGTGATTTAAAAGTAATTTATGTTTTCAAGTGAAGAAAGAAAAACAGTCACTGTGGTTCTTTCAGGATTAGACACTATAACAGATGCGCTTACACAATGTTGACCTGATCATGTTTCTGTTTGGTTCCTGGCCTGCTCTGGGCCGGTTCATATCCAGAAAAGACCAGCTGTATGACCGAGCTGAGTCACTGCGAGGAAGCCTCCAGGTCAGAGTGACCCTCCACTGTGCATGTGCATGACAGGATGATTGTTATCAATTAAAAATAATGTTCTTTGTCAGACGACATCATATTCAAAAAACAATCTGGACCTAAAGTCAACTTGCAGGAACATTCATTGGACTGTTGTTCAAAGTTAGAGTAAGCAGAAAGCATCTGGTCAAGTAGTTGTTGAGTGACTGGTATTGATCAACAATCTTATCAGCCTCATATTTAAAGGTATACATCGTTACAATGAAGCTTAAATTCATCATGAATTTAAAGTGAATAATCTTGTTTATCTGAAAAACCTTCCCTCATTGCAGATCAGGACAAACAGTATAATCCAGCAGGGTAACTCTGTGTTCCAATCAGGACAGCACGGTCTGAAATGTGACGTTATCATCCTCCTCAGCCTGCTGCCTCGTTCCTCTGGACCCTTGCTAGTGTGTGTTTTTTGTCTCCAGTGTAAATCCAATAGCAGTGTGTACTTCCTGTTTTGAAGAAGAAGCAGTCCTCTCGGGCGATGGAGCTCCATCTCTCTGTGCCAATATAAATGGTGAAAGAAACAGCAGCACCCAGATGGAGCCCAATTTGGCAGGAGATGGAGATAAGGTTTTTTTTGTTAATGCAATCTGATGATCTGTCTGTTAGAGAGCTTTCCACACACTCACTGGAAGAAATGAAAGAGAACACACAGATTAAAGATGGCATTTAAAGAGGATGTCCCTAAAAACAGGATCTGATCTCTCCTTGTTTACAGCCTTTAGTGTTAGCAGGGCGGCTGTGGCTCAGTGTAGAGTCAGAGCCTGAATTTGAAGGTTGGTGGTTCGATCCCTGCTACCTGATGGTAGCATGCAGAGTGTGAATAAAACATGTCAGCACTGATGGACCCTTACTATATCAGCCTCTGCCATCAGTGAGTGGATGTGGTGTGAGTGGGTGAATGTGACATGTACTGTGCTTGCTGTTTAACCTTGCGTTCCTGTACAAAGTCAGCTTAATGAACGCAAGCTTACACATACCTGAGCTCAGGCTGTTTTCAGCTACAGACTTGAGAGATGAAAACAAGAGACATGGAAGAAGTCAAGGAGGTTACTGTTATGTTAAAGGAACAGTGTGTAGAATTTAGCTGTGTTTAACAAAACAGACTTGGTAAAAACATAATTTATGGAAATATAATATATAATATGTATATAGAGATAGAATATATATATACAGAAATATAATATATAATATATATATATATATATATATATATATATATATATATATATATATATATATGGCAAGCCGTTCAGGAAATAATATATTGAATGAAAGTCTGAATATATTGAATGAAACTCGATATATATGGAATGAAGTCTGAATATATGGAATGAAACTCGATATATTTGGAATGAAACTCGATATATATGGAATGAAAGTCTGAATATATTGAATGAAACTTGATATATATGGAATGAAAGTCTGAATATATTGAATGAAACTCGATATATATGGAATGAAAGTCTGAATATATGGAATGAAACTCGATATATATGGAATGAAAGTCTGAATATATGGAATGAAACTTGATATATATGGAATGAAAGTCTGAATATATTGAATGAAACTCGATATATATGGAATGAAAGTCTGAATATATGGAATGAAACTTGATATATATGGAATGAAGTCTGAATATATGGAATGAAACTTGATATATATGGAATGAAGTCTGAATATATGGAATGAAACTTGATATATATGGAATGAAGTCTGAATATATTGAATGAAAGCTTAAATAAGTACTCTGAACACCACTTCTAATCGTATTGTTTTATTGTCATCAAAGAGACTCATCTTTTATTAATGTCTCTCTGAAAATAACCTTTTGCACTTCTTTTTAGTGTTTCTGAGGGGACACATTTTCCTCTACCTCTGTAACCTGTGGTAATTTGGTCGTACTTTTTCATTACACTCACTCACTGTCAGATGATGCACACAGGTATGAGCTCCACCTGTTAACATTGAACAGGATGCTACATTATCACAAGTCATAACAAAAGTTAGCTAGCGAACTAGAGGACTGAACCACCTGAATAAAGAAGGGGCAATATCTTTAGCCTTTGTAGAAGTGTGTACAACCTGTGATATTTAATATTTTCGTATTTTCACTTGTTTACTACCCTCCTAAATGCTTCTGCAGCCCACAGCTTCGTGTTCCTCTCGTCTCTCTGTGCAGATGGTCCGATCATCACTTTTGGATGAAACCAACTTAATAGAGAGAAGGGGTGGGTTCCTTTTTCCTATACGGATTGACTTAACAGCACATGCATTACCCAAGGGGTTGATAACCCCTTCATTAATTAAAATTGCAGTGAAAACATCTCGTGCCTCCCTCATGGTTGCATTACTAAAAGCTACGTCTAACCGGAAAACAAAATCACACCCCAGAAAGACAAGATGGCGCAGGCCATACATGACGTGATTTTTCATTCCATATATTCCGAGTTTCATTCCATATATATCGAGTTTCATTCCATATATATCAAGTTTCATTCAATATATTCAGACTTCATTCCATATATATCGAGTTTCATTCAATATATTCAGACTTCATTCCATATATATCGAGTTTCATTCCATATATATCAAGTTTCATTCAATATATTCAGACTTCATTCCATATATATCAAGTTTCATTCAATATATTCAGACTTCATTCCATATATATCGAGTTTCATTCAATATATTCAGACTTCATTCCATATATATCGAGTTTCATTCCATATATATCAAGTTTCATTCAATATATTCAGACTTCATTCCATATATATCGAGTTTCATTCAATATATTCAGACTTCATTCCATATATATCGAGTTTCATTCCATATATATCAAGTTTCATTCAATATATTCAGACTTCATTCCATATATATCAAGTTTCATTCAATATATTCAGACTTCATTCCATATATATCAAGTTTCATTCCATATATTCAGACTTCATTCCATATATATCAAGTTTCATTCCATATATATCAAGTTTCATTCCATATATATCAAGTTTCATTCAATATATTCAGACTTCATTCCATATATATCAAGTTTCATTCCATATATATCAAGTTTCATTCCATATATTCAGACTTCATTCCATATATAAAGTTTCATTCCATATATATCAAGTTTCATTCAATATATTCAGACTTCATTCCATATATATCGAGTTTCATTCCATATATATCAAGTTTCATTCAATATATTCAGACTTTCAATCCATATATTCAGACTTCATTCCATATATATTAATTTCCTGAACGGCTTGCCATATATATATATATATATATATATATATATATATATATATATATATATATATATATATATATATATATATATATATACACATATATATAGATATACCCTCAGCTGGTACAAGTCTAGAAATTAAAACAGGTAATCAATGACAAAATACAACAACAAGGAAAACACAAACTAAATGAAAGTAACTCATGACATACGTCTCCAAATGTGTCTCCAGTGACCACCTGTGATCAGATCTTACCTTTTAGCTCTGTATGCAAATAAACATGAAGCCCCGTTCCCCTTCATTTGATGAAAACTTCAAATTACATGAAAAAGGAAGGTAGCAGCACTCACTGTGGAGCAGGAGGAATGGAGGACTGGGTGAAACTTTGCTGTATCATGGAGCCAGATGTTCCTCTACAGATCAATCAGGGAAACATCACTGCAGACTGGAATGATCAGAGTGATTAACACACAGATCTCAGTAATAAAGCGTCTATATCCTCACTGGGATTAATTATTTTCAACTCTAATAAGCCGCGAGCCCGTCTCATCTCCCAATCACATCCATCAAAGCACGTGAGGACATATATGATGTATGGGCTGGATGCTGGACGGATCATATCCCTTATTTGAAGGAGATCAGAGTGTGACAAACACTCAGACTGATCCACGTTACATCATGTCCTCTACAGATCATCTCTTGTTTCCTGATTGATATCAAGGCTGATAAACTGCTCTGTGATCACATCTCTGAGCTGTGCTGTCTCACCCTCCGTCTTCTACTCCTCATGCCCATTACTGTGGAAACCAGGAGAGTTGACAGTCCTTAATGTGGCCCAGGACACATGAGCACACACTGCCAGACTAGTGTGGATAATGCATCCCAGACCACCTCCGTATGCAGACTGAGGGATCACGTCTCAGTCTGCCCTCAGGATGCACTGAGGTGTATTTACTGTAGTTAAGACTCCTGATCTGATCACCTTGAACAAATGTTATTGCAAATGTAAACAAGGCCTCAGAGCTGTGAGGTGGGCACTAATAAGTTCTGTACAGGTACAGACACTTCACTGATACTGAATCTGATAAAAGCTTTATATAACTACAGATCTCTTTACGCTGGATGCTGCTTTAGATAAGATTAGTATTTATGTTGTTCTGTCTCTGTATCCATCAATCAATCAATCACTCAATCTTTATTTATAAAGCGTCAAATCCCAACAAATGTTCTCCTCAGACTCTTTCCAAACAGAGCAGGTCTAGACTGTACTCTATGTTCTATTATTAACAAAGACCCAACATCAAGACAGGATCAGATCCAGTCCCGTCTTACAGACAGGACTCAGTCTGATCTCATCTTAATCCACCATGAGCAGAGCACTTTGCAGCATTTAGCAAGTTACAGTGGCAAGGACAAACTTCCTTTAACAGGCAGAAACCTCCAGCAGGACCAGACTCATGTTAGACACACATCTGCTGAGACCGTGTTGGAGAGAGGGATAGAGGGAGATGAAGAGAGAGAGAGATGATAGTGGGGAGACGGATAGTAGTAGTTGTAGCAGCTGGAGTCTGGCACGTCCACAGCAGCAGAGATCCAGAGGAACCTACGAGACAAGGGAGCTCAGGGACTGCAGAAAGGTCTATGTTAGTAACTTTAAATGGTGATGATATCAAAATTTCGGGAGCAGGGCCACACCTCAACTGCGCCTCTTCCGTTTTCCCATAAATTCAAACCTGACCATTTCCTCCTTTCTTGCTCTCGTTCCTGCATCCCTCCCTCCCTTCCCTGTCTCCTTCTGCTCCTCTCTTCCTTATCCATAGGGTGCTACGGCGGATCCCCTACGAAGCTTCCCCAAAGTGACTACGAGTTCACTATACATAAATACAATAATCCGTAATCAATAAACTATCTTTCAAATCTCATTCTGTTGTTGGTGTGGCCTTTGCTCGTAAATGGGACAGGGAGAGTTAAAGTCAGAGACAGGCAGAGAGCGGAGAGAGGGGTGAGACAGGATCCCAGTGTGTCAGTCTAAGCATATAGCAGCATAACTAAGAGCTGGTCCAAGCCTGATCCAGCTCTAACTATAAGCTTTATCAAAAAGGAAAGTTTGAAGCCTACTCTTAGTAGAGAAAAGTAGAGAGGGTGTCTGCCTCCTGGACTCTGACTGGTAGATGATTCCAAAGGAGAGGGGCCTGATAACTGAAGGTTCTACCTCCCATACTACTTTTAGAGACTTTAGGTACAATGAGCAGGCCTACATGAATCAAATCATGTCACATTTTCTGTTTCCTGCTTGCATCCACGCTGCACTCCTTTGCAAACCTATTTCTCTTATCTTAAGCTTATTTTAATGGGCAATAAGGTCCAATCTGCACCTTTACGTGTGCACAGCAGGTCAGGCATAGCTCTTGGTGTGGTATTTAAACACCCTTGTTTACTCCTGCACGGTTGTAAAACTATAAAATACCAGCAGACCTTGAACTTCCTGGAGGAAAGGAATAAAACACACATGACCCCACAGGTCTGCTTAAGTTTTTACAAACGATAGTTCACTTGGCACAACAAGACCTTTTTGGAAGGATCAGTTTTCACTTGGGTTGACTGATGAGAAAAAGCAGGCCTAAAAGAAACACAATTTCTCTGTTTTGTGTCGGAACAATAGAAAGTAAGGGAATTCATTCACGCCCGCTCTCCTGACAGCTTATAGGAATTTTCAGCCTCTGCATGCTCACTCTCTTTCTTTTGTGCTGCGTGATGGGCCCCCGTTACTCAATTACTGAGAGCTCCGAAATGAAAATGCCAATGAACAAAAGCACAGAGCCTCCAAGTTAATAACCCGGCATAAAACCACCCCAGGGAGGCGGTGATGGGTCCTGGGTGGACTGAAATGCAGGTGGTAATATGAATTCTTTGGCAATAGCAAAAATTCACCCAGTGGATCGCTAACTAAGAGAGGAAACGCTCTCAAAGCTGCTATAAAGCAAATTAAGGAATTGATATTTCTCAGAGGGAAAGTTGTGAGGCATGCTGGATAGTCTCAGAGTCTTGCTGCTCGTGAAATGAGCACTGGGTGGCACATAAAAAGCAATAATTGAAAGAAAAAGATGGAAATTAAATGTCCCACGTTTCACCATAAAAGGCATTGCTCTCTTATTAGCAAGCTGTGAATTATAAGTTGTTATTCAGTCTCATAATCAGATGTGTCATTCAGATTATCTGTGTTTGGAGGACGCACGCCATCTCCCGTGCGATGCAGAGCTGCAGGTCTAACTAGCTTGACCGTACGTGATGTTTTGCGTCTGTTCAGTTTCATCAGACAGCCTCGCTAATGCAACAGCTCAGTGCTCCTGTCAAGTCCAAGAAATACAGATAAGAGTCCAGCAACAACAGTCACCTTCCTCAGTCAATCACAGGGCAAACAATAGCCAGAGAGGATGCAGAGAGCGGCCTGTCATCAGCAGCAGAGCCTGTTGTCGTCTGGATTCCTGAGCTGTGGAGGAATGTCTGGCTGCACTTCCAAACACATACCTTCTCCATGGCTTTTTCCTGCACCAGGTACTTTCCAGATGTAATCTCTGTCGGACTGTTGTGCTCATAATAATATTAAGTTTTTAAAATGATTTCTCAGACCAGAAGTTTAAAAACAAAGGAAGGTTAGTTGAACATGCACGTACCAAAATATCACATTTTTGAGTCGCTGGCTAACTTGTTAGCGAACATAGTTGCCTAGTTACTATTCAAGCAGACATAAAGCAACACCATCAATTAATAGCTGTCATATTACACATAATAATGTAAGTCTCATGGCTCTTTTTGCTCTGTTTTTCATCTCCACCAGTACCTTTGGAAAAAGTCTGGCTCTGTTAAGATGTCAAGCCATAACTGTGGTGTAGTGCAGAAACATGCACTAGGCTCATATAGGTGTATTTCGACCAAGAGTTCCGGGGTCTTTTAGCCCCCAGAACTACTTTACCCTGAACTAAAAGGTTCCTGGTCCCCCATTGTTGTCTGCCTTTCGACCACGGGCTGAAGTCCCGGGTAGATTATGCAAATCAGGCCAGTGACGTATAGAGAAAAAAAAGTAAATGCACTACACCACCAGACCAGTAGAGGGCAGTAAAACAAAGAGGAATGCCATTCATCACAGATGACAACATAGAAGCAGACGGACAGGCAGGTATCATTATGAGCAACACAACAGTTAGCCTGTTAGCATGAAGAGACTCAGCTGGTCTGTTTTAGATGATGCTATATTTCATCACAGATGGATTCACTGAATCAACACGTGAGAGGAGATAAGCGCGAGTAGCAAAGACGTTTCAACACGGCTTTAAAATCCTTTTGAACTCAAAAAGCCGTGGCAGAGATCGGCCGGTGTTTTGGTTTAAACAGCGACCCTGTTAACTGGAGACTTTCAGCCGGATGCATCCCTCATAAACGTCTTTAGACGATCATTAAATATCTGATGAGGATATTTAGAAATCTTAATAAAAACTAAACTAGTTTGCATTCCCAGGAACTCCCTCTGTGTTTCAACAGCTGTGTAAACTCCACAAACACTGACACGTTCAGCTGAAGGTCTCCAGTTTACAGGGTCACTTTTAAAACCATAACACCGGGAGAGACACATTCACGGTGGGCTGAGAGAAGACTACTGTTACAAGCTGCTAAATCAAGAGAATCACAGCTTCTTCTTTTGAAAAGTACACACACATACAAAAAAAGGCTGAAGTTCCAGGTAGATTGTGCAAATCAGGCCAGTGACGTATAGAGAAAAAAAAAGTAAATGCACTACACCACCAGACCAGTAGAGGGCAGTAAAACAAAGACGAATGCCATTCATCACAGATGACACCATAGAAGCAGAACCTAACCCTAACTCTCTAACAGTGAGTGAAATGTGTGTTGGTTGATTGAAGGAGAGGACATCCTTACTGCAGCTCTGAGAACTGATGCCTTCATCATAGATGAAGAAGTTCCAGGGGTATTCTCAGGTACAGTTTGTGAGGTGGTAGGAAGAGACACATTATTCATCTTTATATACAGTCAATGGATAACACAAGCCTGAGAGTTTACCTCTCTCTCTTTACAGGACTTCTGAACTTACAGCCAGCTCATTGAACTCTAGAGTTTCATCGTCTTCCTTGAAATGTTCTTGTTTTGATGTAGGAATAAAAAGCATACCTTATCCTAAACGAGGAAACCAGTTGCTCTGACTCTTTTTGATCAGTTAATTTATGGCTCATTGTCTGTGTGCTGTTTAAAGACAGTAAGTCATTTAGCAGAGAGAAGCAACCTCAAGCATGATTCAGTGTTTTGTGAATTAAAGTAACTTCAAATTTACTGTTCAGTGAATGTTCCTTAACCTGACTTTGAGAGAACGAAGGCTAAAGTCACCAGGCTCCTTGAGACGGATGTATTAAGTGTCAGCATCGTGAAGGAATGGTATAGTTCAAACGGGCTATGAAATCAGACACCGGTCTTCCAAGTGGAAACACTACACAGGAAGAATCTAGGCTGTGATGAGGAAGAAAAATGAAAATAAGTTGGGTATCATACAGGAGTAACTGTGGAAGTTTATTTCAGCTAAAGATAATGAACAGCTTCTTTAAAACAGGATTATGAATGAACATTCTTAGAAGGCTGAACCAAAGTGGAGGGAGAGAAAGCTGTGAACATTTCATGAAAGCAAATTAAAGCAAACTCAAGATTCAGGAATGTCTCCCCTGTTGTTCTCAGAGCAGGCGCTTTGCTTCAGCTGAGGAATCTCATGATGAGATCTCCAAGGAGCGTCCAATATCCAACCAACCTCAGACCCTGAAAGCCAATAAATCAATCAGTTGTGCTCTAAAAGTCTGTGTGTGTTTCCCACTCAGGAAATAGAGAATTCCTGCTGTGGATCACAGCTAAGACCCATCCTGAGTGACAGAACAATGAGAGAGACAGGGGACGTGGGAACAAGGTGAAAGCCTGGATGTGTGTGACTGCATACTTTCTGTGATTTTTGCATCTCTGTGTGTTTGCAGCCAGAGAGCCCCCCTCTGAATGTGAGTCAGCCTCTCATCCAGCTTTCTCCAGGGAGGCCCGGGCTCTTGGCAGAAGAATGCATGGGAGTGGGCTCCTTCAATAAAGGCAACACTCCTCAGGGCCCGGGACGACCCTGGGCTTACCTCTCATTGTTTTCCTCCCCTGTCTATCTGAACCCAAGTGTGTTGCTGCTTCTTCTACTGCTGCTGCTCCATTTCAAGCTTAATGGCTTTACCTTGAGGCTAAGAGAGGAAGACACAGAGGAAGGGAGGAGTCCAGACCTAAAATTATGACTCACCTACAGCATGTTAAAGGGATAGTTTGGATTCTCTGAGTGGAGTTGAATGAGGTACAGTGTGCTGTGTACAATAGGTGACAGTCAGCACAGCTTCTGTTTGGAGAAGCCGGCCGCACTGCCAACACAAAGCTGGGCTATGTACTTAAGACGCAGACTGATCATGGAGCAGACAACTGAATAACTTTATGAATCTGAGTACGGAGGGATATCTTCTGCTGAGTAAGGCAGGCCAAAGAGAGAAATAAAAGCTGTTGTGGTTGTTTGGCATGTTCATTCATTCATTGGTTGGTGCAGTGCTCTTTAGCACACTGTAAACCCGAACAGTACTTCTAACTCATAGCCATTAAGGGTACAGCACTCAAAACCAGCTCTTTAGTTGAACCAACGATGAATTATTGAGGTATCAGAACGATTAATGTTGTTTTAATTATATGTGGATCAACTTTATTGAGTTAATATCCATGTCCAAATAACAACTTTTGAGTGTACAGAGGGACGCTGCGTTTGACGTCATCAACGTCACCACGTAAGTCTTCACACACTTCAAAAACCACAATGGCTGTGCTTCATGAAGCGTCAAGTAACGAGGAAAGACAACGCCAAACCGCTGTACTGGTACAGGGAAGACCAACAATGATCCAACAAGAGACAGGGGACACAGAGGAACTAAATACACAGAGTCATCAACACAGGTGAGAACACAGGACACAGGTGAGACTAATGAGGGAAATCACAAGAGGAGGGAAACACACAAGGGCATGACGTAAAACTAAATTGGAGACACAAGGATTCAGAACTACAAAATAAAACAGGAAACACAAGGATTCAGAACTACAAAATAAAACAGGAAACACAAGACTAGACTAAGAAAACACAACAAGAGACATGGATCACTAAACACTCAAGAGACAAAAGGTGCATTTTGACCAAGAGTTCCGGGGTCTTTTAGCCCCAAGAACTACTTTCCCCTGAACTAAAAGGTTCCTGGTCCCCCATTGTTGTCTACGTTTCGACCGCGGGCTGAAGTCCCAGGTAGATTGTGCAAATCAGGCCAGTGACGTATGGAGGAAAAAAAAGTAAATGCACAACACCACCAGACCAGTAGAGGGCAGTAAAACAAAGAGGAATGCCATTCATCACAGCTGACACCATAGAAGAAGAAGGACCGTCAGGTATCACAACAGTTAGCCTGTTAGCATGAAGAGACTCAGCTGGTCTGTTTTAGATGGTGCTATATTTCATCACAGATGGATTCACTGAATCAACACGTGAGAGGAGATAAGCGCGAGTAGCAAAGACGTTTCAACACGGCTTTAAAATCCTTTTGGACTCAAAAAGCCGTGGCAGAGATCGGCCGGTGTTTTGGTTTAAACAGCGACCCTGTTAACTGGAGACTTTCAGCCGGATGCATCCCTCATAAACGTCTTTAGACCATCATTAAATATCTGATGAGGATATTTAGAAATCTTAATAAAATCTAAACTAGTTTGCATTCCCAGGGACTCCCTCTGTGTTTCAACAGCTGTGTAAACTCCACAAACACTGACACGTTCAGCTGTAGGTCTCCAGTTTACAGGGTCACTTTCAAAACCGTAACACCGGGAGAGACGCATTCACGGTGGGCTGAGAGAAGACTACTGTTACAAGCTGCTAAATCAAGAGAATCACAGCTTCTTCTTTTGAAAAGTACACACACATACAAAAAAGATAGAACAAATAAAAACTAATGAAAGAAAGAGAAATCAAGTGAATCACAGATGTGTGTGATGTTATTGTGGACGGAGGGAGGAATAAAAACACTGTGGTTAATCTACCAATCAGACACGATCAGGATTGCAGGCCCTGCCCCCCAAAAGCCCCGGCACCTTTGAAAATTACTACCCCCCCTAGCAGGGGCTTTTTAGGGGGGAGATTATCTACCCCTGAAATAAATTTAGACCCTAGTTCCAGTGGTTGAAACACACGTAGTTCCAGGGTAAAGTCCCTCTGGTCGAAATGCCCCTAAAGGATAACTAATACAGAATAAACATGGGGAGGAACCCAGGCATGAAACGCAAAAACTTAACTAACCACATCATGACATGGACTCAGTTTCATCTAGTATGTATGAATTAAAATATAAAAAATTTAACTATTACATTTGAGTTGGGGAAACTTGAAAATTAAAAGAAAGAAAGAAAACAGTTGAGTAAACTTAAATCGTATTTTATAATTTCAGTTATATTCAAAAATTGTATTTCCGCTACTTAAAAACCTCTGATGTAATCAGTTACCACAAACATTTTGAGTCATTTCAGCTTGTTCAGGTTTACAGTGTAAGAGTCTTGCTCATTTGGTGTTGGTTGTGGATTTTCATGTTCTGAAAAATGATCACTGCAGATGGGGAGTTTTTTTCTGAGTTGCATACTTGAACAACACTTCAACTTTCAGTGCAACTATCCCCGTCTGTCACTCACTGGTGAAATTAAATCTCAGTTTGAGCAACTAGAAAAACAACAAGTCCTGGTACTTTGAATCCATACAGCTGATCTACCCTAACATAGCCTGCATACAACGACAGGACGATAAGGTTAAAAACATAGCCTTAAATCCAAGAGCTGTTCGACCTCAGAGTGAAGCTGTAAAAATAATGAAAGTGTAGTCTTCATTTCAACAGATTTTGTGTTAGTTGGACTTTATGCTTCATGTTTCTCACAGCCCTGCGTTCAGCACTGCATTAGTTACCTCTTGAGTTGTTCGTTTCTCCAAATGAGCGGGGTTGTTTCTCATCTAGAGGTAGAACACAGACTATTTTATAGAAACAACTTCAAAAGATCCAAACCATTCCCTGAACCTGTGAATGTCATGACATCTTGTTGAAGCTCAACATATGTTTGACATTTGACATTTAAATAATATTGAAGATATATTTTGTGAAATTCAAGATTTATGAGCAACATTGTAGAAACAGTAAGATCATGGATTGATGGATGGACAATGGATGATGGCTGAAGGATTGATGGACAATGGCTGATGGATGGATGATGGATGGATGGATGGATGGATGGACAGTGGCTGATGGATGGCTGATGGAGTGATGGATGGCTGATGGAGTGATGGATGGATGGATGGATGGATGGATGGATGGATGGATGGATGGATGGATGGATGGATGGATGGATGGATGGATGGATGGATGGATAGACAATGGAGGAATTGATGGATGATGGATGGATTGATTGATCTATTGATGGGCAGTGAAGGATGATGAACGGATGGATGGATGGATGGATGGATGGATGGATGGATGGATGGATGGATGGATGGATGGATGGATGGATGGATGGATGGATGGATGGATGGATGAATGGATGGATGGATAGTAGGATACATGATGGACGGATGGATGGATGGATGGATGGATGGATGGATGGATGGATGGATGGATGGATGGATGGATGGATGGATGGATGGATGATGGATTGATGGATGGATAGATGGATGATGGGTGTATGGATGGGTGATGGATGGATGGATGGATGGATGGATGGATGGATGGATGGATGGATGGATGGATGGATGGATGGATGGATGGATGGATAGACAATGGAGGAATTGATGGATGATGGATGGATTGATTGATCTATTGATGGGCAGTGAAGGATGATGAACGGATGGATGGATGGATGGATGGATGGATGGATGGATGGATGGATGGATGGATGGATGGATGGATGGATGGATGGATGGATGGATGGATGAATGGATGGATGGATAGTAGGATACATGATGGACGGATGGATGGATGGATGGATGGATGGATGGATGGATGGATGGATGGATGGATGGATGGATGGATGGATGGATGGATGGATGGATGGATGGATGATGGATTGATGGATGGATAGATGGATGATGGGTGTATGGATGGGTGATGGATGGATGGATGGATGGATGGATGGATGGATGGATGGATGGATGGATGGATGGATGGATAGATGGATGATGGGTGTATGGACGGGTGATGGATGGATGGATGGATGGATGGATGGATGGATGGATGGATGGATGGATGGATGGATGGATGGATGGATGGATGGATGATGGATGGGTGTTGGATCGATGGATGGATAGATGGATGATGGGTGTTGGATCGATGGATGGATAGATGGATGATGGGTGTATGGACGGGTGATGGATGGATTGATGGATGGATCGATGTTGGATTGATTGATGATGGATTGATGATGGATGGAAGGATTGATTGATTGATTTATTGATTGAAATAACTTCTTGTCCATCAGTTTCCATGCGCTGCTCTTCTTCTACCTCTTTGAAAGAAAGTCAATAATCAGGCAATAACCACATTCACCAAGATGTCAAAGAGTTCATCTCCAAGGTAAGCAAAGGCATCATTTTAAAGTGTGCTTTCTACCTTCAGGACGTGTTCGCACTATGAAACAGCAAAATATCTGCTCAAGCATCTTCCAATCCTTTGCTGCCTCTCTTTCAATGAGCCGTTGAATGCATAAATCTAAGCCTGCACTCATTGCTCTACACACAGTTGTGTTGTTGAGGTCTAGCAGATGTATGGCTGGAGTACAAGAAAAAAGACATCTGTTGGAAAAAAGGGAAAACCAAGGATGAAAATGTCAAGGTGAAGGGAAAGCAGATAAATTAGCATTGCAACTTAAAAAAGAGGAAGAGACAAATCCAATGGAAGCAATGACAAGAGTACCCAGAGCGGAAAGGAGGAAAGGGAGGAACAAACACGAGGAAAGAGAAAGACAAAGATTGGACAGGAGGAAAAGACTTAGAGATGGAAGACTGCTCACTGGCCTCCACATCAAAGCAGGCGGTGAGCAGCAGCTCCAGGCAGGTCCTCCCAGCACCTGCTGCCTCCCCACAGCCAAGCCAAACACATTATTCCAACAGACGCACGACTTAATGGCTTCTGTGGAGAGACCTCTGCTGGACATGACTGCCTGTACTGACGCTCAGGGCTGCACGCACACACACATAGACACTCATTAGGATTCCCAAAACTTGTTCCTACTCCCTACTTACAGAGTGACACATCCAGGAGAGCACACACACACACACACACACACACACACACACACACACAGGCACAACTTTCCATGTGTGATCCACAAGATCATTTTATGGCACATCTACTTAAGAATCGTCAAATGCAGACAATTATCATTAACTCACTTAAATAACCGACACACTGATGTAGGATGCTTTATAATTACACACAAACGCCCAGTCCATTATGCCCCAGTCTGATCCAGCACTCTCTCAGAGCGGCCGTGGTTGTGTTCGGACCCGGGTCAGCGTGAAGGAGCAGAGAGCTAATCATCCTTAGAAAAACAGTAAACATCTGTTTTTTGTGACTTGGCCACCTCTCACTGGCAATGTCAGCCTGACCTCAACAAGGCTGGGCCCCTCTTATATTTTCCATGAGAGCGAGTACCAGTAAACGGGTGACAGCATCTGTAATTTCTTTTTTCAAAAAAGAGGGGGAAAATAAAAACAAACCTTGACGCAATGAAGGCAGGTACCCATGGCACTTACGTCCTGCAGTGTGTCCAAAAAGAATAAACCCATGTATGGTGCTTTATACGGCTTGTGTTCGAGTAAAGTGAAGCTTCATCGTTTATTGGTGACATTTACGGCTCGCCTAATCAGAGACGCTGTCTGCAGAAAGATCACTTTAAAGCCGTAGTATCCTGGTAGCTGTGAGCCTTCATGGCCGCTTCTTTATTTGCATTTTAAGACCTTTCAGTTTGGGCTGAGCTACAAAGCAGCACTGATAGAGCTGCTGGTAGCATATTAATGTCTTGCTCAAGGACACTGCAGCAGACTGGAAGCTTTCCAATGTGTGGGCTTAAAGGAGACCTCTCTTCATCTTCACACCACCATGTTTATTTGTGTATATCATATGGTGTAATGCTAAAGGGATGGATTAAAAGTTCGTTACACCCTTTTAAAATGGGATTTTAACCAACTTGAACATTTAAAACCTCGTCCTTACATAAATATATTAATGCTGGTTGATAAACATGAAAGACACTCAGATTATAACCTATAATGTGATTTAATTCAGTCGTGCTTAAAACTTCTCCACTGGCGGCCCTGCAATCCGGAAATACCAGGATGCCCCCAAGTCCCTTCCCTATTTTCTCCTCTTCTCTTGTACTCCTTGTTCTTTACCTCCTCCTCCTCCCTCTCCCTGCCCCACTTCACCCCCTCACAATCCGGCCAGTATACTCTGATGGCTTTACCAGCAGGAAGTGGGGCCTTTAAAGAGAAGGCTCCATACCAAAAAGAATCTGTAAGAGGCAGAGTCCAAGTCCAGGAGGGTCCTGTCATCACCTGTAATGTCTTACCTCAGGCGACATGTTTCAACACGTTGTAGCACTGTGTCCTCTTTGATGTTTGACACGTTTGTTGACACAGGCAAGACAAGAGAAGGCAAGCGTCATGAGAGGGCTGCGAGTGACTCTGTAGTGACCAGCAGAGGCTGTTACCACAGAGTTCAAGTGTTTGCTTTCAATGTAGCTCAGGAAATGGACCTCTACCTTAAACCCTCTTAAAGACCAACTTTAACTCTTCCTGTCCCATTAAAGTTACTAACCATAGACCTTTCTGGAGTCCCTGAGCTCCCTTGTCTCGTAGGTTTCCCTGGATCTCTGCTGCTGTGGACGTGCCAGACTCCAGCTGCTACAACTACTACTATCCGTCTCATCACTATCATCTCTCTCTCTCTTCATCTCCCTCTATCCCTCTCTCCAACACGGTCTCAGCAGATATGTGTCTAACATGAGTCTGGTCCTGCTGGAGGTTTCTGCCTGTTAAAGGAAGTTTGTCCTTGTCACTGTAACTTGCTAAATGCTGCAAAGTGCTCTGCTCATGGTGGATAAGCTTCAAATGGATCATTGTGCCACATTCCAACGTGATTATATTAAGCAAAGATATTTAACATGATCTTTTTCTTGGTTTAGCCTGTTAGCATGCTTTTATTCACTATTGCGCTAAATTCAGTCCAGCTGATAGGAGTGTCTTTACTTTGTCAGAGTTTAAACATTAAAAGTTTTAAACGCTTTAGACAAAGTTTTTACATATAACAGAAAAAACAACAAATCATATGTGGGACCACAAAAATGTGTTTAATAAATTCAAATTCAATTTTCTCGAGGCTTTTTTGAGACCATGTGGCAACCTCTGGTCTTGAGAGATGAAGCTGGTGCAGAAGTGTGATAAACTGCAGTTCTTTGAGTGTCCACTTGAGGCTGGCTGCATGAGCACCAGAAGCCACATACACACCCATTCAAAGAAGACGCTCTTTACAGCAGAAATAAACATGTTAACAGCCTGGTTCAAAAAACAGTTTAGGTCTGAATAGCTCATCAGTACACACTGTATGTGGATACATATTTATTAACTCATTAGTTTTAAAGATACTAAAATGACAAGTTTTTGCTTAATTAGGGGCATGGCTGACTTTACTAACAATATAACTGTTGACTCTGGTTTATACTTCTCCATGCCATAGTCTACGCCACAGGTCTGCGTGGCCCTCTTCCAACACAGAAGCCTACGTGCATAGCCTGAAGTGCACCTCCTCCGAAATGTAACTGCACATCTAACAAGCCCTGTGATTGGTCCGCTGGGTGGCATTGTATTTCCTGCATCTACAGCACTTCCAGAATCGCTGCACATCTGCTGTACATTTCATCTTCAACTATCGTCTCCTCTCTATTCTTCATTGGAGGACAGAGTCCACGTCTTCATGACTGAAGTCAGAGTATAGATCCTCCCGGTCAAACATTCCTCCAACACAAGTGAAAGTTGTTCAGTCAGATTCTGACTTGAGTTAAAGTCCTGGAGTACTTCCTTTAAAAATACTGAAGTATTCAAAGTCCTTTTTAAAATATCTCTAAACGTTGTATTTTCACAAAGCATGAGGTCAGTCAAGAATGCATGGGTGAACATTCTGCTCCGTTCTGTTTCTCTAGAAAACATGATTTCATATGTAAAAAGTCTACCATGAAATCTAAACTAAGTTACTACAAGCACAGACAAGTTTACAATGTTCCTCTGGAATCAAAGCAGTGTGTTAGCTCCAGACCTCCACATGCTTTCTCAGGTTAGATGCTGATGTTTTGGAGGCTGTGATGAAGTTTGTGTGGTAAACAGATCAGAGATTTACAACAATACAAACAATCATTCTTTATTTCAAAAGCTCAAACGTGGGTTTAAAATATGGCCGTGGTGCTCAGGTAGAGAATCATCATCCTTCTCAGTCATAGCCATCATCACCACGACTAAATGAACGCACTGATCTGAAGAACGTTTGATCTACGCTCAACCCAGGTACGGCTACACCACTGAGACAAACCAAACACAAGGACACCAACAGTTTACGGTCTTTGGGATCTGATTTCAGAAAAGAAGACTCATCAGCTGACTTCAAAGATAAAGTAGAGAGTAACTAGAGCACTGATAGAAATGTAGAGGAGTCAAAAGGATGAGATTTGTCTTTAAAGCTGCTGTGAGGAACTTTTGATTTATATCAATTTAGGCGCTCCATTGTGGACAAAGTGATACCTCCTATTTCTTGTTCTGTACATGCAAAAGTAGTGTTTTCAACAAAAACCTCACCCTGCTGTCTTTTAACAGCCAGATGTATCACTCAATGTGATTACTTGCCATGAAAACAGCCGAAAATGGATGTTTCTAAAGCCAAATGTCAATCATGTGGTATGACACCTACCCCCTCTGAGTGGTTTACGGCATTAAAAATGACAACAGAGAAGGTATCAGGGTTGTTGTTTATGGTTTTGTTCGCTTTTGAAGATCATAAAGAGGCATCAGTGTTGGTTTCAGTCTGTTTCTCAGCTGGTGAAAAACTCCTCATAGTGCCTTTAAATGGAGTCCCCCAAGAAAATACTCAAGTAAAGTACAGATACTCAAAACATGTACTTAAGTACATTTAATTTGCTACTGTCCACCACTGCTATTCTACTATGTAACAACTGTTGAATGATAAACAGCAACATGTATCAGCCATTAATTATCATATTACGCTTGGAATCACTCTGAAAAAGCAAGCAGAAAATGTAACTTGCTTTAGTGAGGAGGCTTAAAGTCTTCCTCAGCTCCACCTCTTTGCCTGTAGTTAGGTCGTCTGAAAGTTAGGTTGAGTCTTCATTTCCAATACGGCGACAGCCGACAATTCAAAACTATGCTTCAAAAACCAATGGGTGACATCACGTAGACTATGTTCAATGGTTGAGACATTCTATGTATACATTTCACAGTTGCACTAACACACAACCTGTTTCAGTCTGAACAAAAAGGACCACCAAGAGAGTGATGTACCATCCATGAGCTGTCCTGCTGCTGTAGCCAGACGAATATCAGCATCCATAAAGCTTTTGCTAGCATGACTGAAAATCTGTCTGTAAAATTACTTCTTAGTCCTAATATTTACATAGTCCTAAATAATTGAACCAGGTCTGCTTTTGTCAGGAAACTACAACCAGCATGAAATTAGCCTTTTCAGACTCTACAACAGATTAAACCATGTGACCGGTCAAATATCACAATCCTTCACAAGTGTCTTGAAGAAATAAAATCATGGATGGCAGATAACTTCCTTCAACTCAATGACAATAAATCAGAAATTATTCTAAGCAGCAAAAATAACCCTCATCATGAACAATCTAGATCATTCAGCTATCCACGTAAAAACATCAGGAAGGAAGCTTGGAGTCATTTTTGAGCAGGACTTGAACTTTGAGCCACAAATAAAGAAAGTTGTCCAATCCTGTTTTTAACAGCTCAGAAATATTTCATCAAAAAACTTAGAAAAACTCATTCACGCTTTATTTCCCCCTGCCTCGACTATGCAACTCACTACACCTGTCTTAAACAAAAATCAGTCTGACTTCAGACTGAACAAAACGCAACAGCTCAGCTTTCAACTAGAGCAAAACAATGTTCCCACATCACCCCAATCTTAGCATCCCTACACTGGCTCCCTGCTGTTTTTAGGATCGATTTTAAGACACTTTTAATTACATTTAAAGCACAACATGGACTCGCCCCTTAATACATTTCTGAGCTTTTATCCCCCCATGAACCAGGACGCAGTCTGAGATCCTCTGGCAGAGCTCCATTTGCTGTATCACGGTCTAGACTAAAAACTAAAGGGGACAGAGCCCCCGGACTGTGGGGCAGTCAATCCCTCATTTTATTTCACTACTCAAGACACACCTTTATAGTAAAGCTTTTCTTTGTGAATTAATTTTAATTTTTAACATTTTATCTCTCTGCTTTTACTGTCAGTTTGCTTTTATTGTGTTTTTATTGTTTTTGTGACACACTTTGTTACTTGTATTGAAAAGTGTTATACAAAGAAAAGTATTATTATCATGTAGTGGCAGTGTATGCATAAAATACATCTCAAAATTACGACATGTATAATAAACAAAGTGAATTTCTGCAGAAGCTTTATTTTCAAACATCACTGATTTCAGTTGCACCTGTCCAAACCTAACCTGTTTACAGCTTGTGTGTTTTTCCAGGAAAAGCAGCAGACCCTTTAAGTACAGAGGCTGTGTGGAAAAAGATGGTAATCCCAATACTGTGGCTATCTCAGGGGACTTGGCATGGCTTTAGTCATCTGGCTGGATCCAGTAGAGAGCAGCAGAACATAAAAACAGGTGATTCAGCGAGAGTTGTCATGGTAATCCCCCAACACAATAACCTTTCCACCTTCAATTTCACTTAACTAACCCTTTTCCTGTCTCAAGTATACATTACTATGAAGCAGTTTCCACCCTCCTTTCCTTCTTCTGTCTTTCACATTTTATTTCCCCCATTCTCTTTAGTTTTTTCCTTTCTCACACTCCCTTACTTCCTCTTTTAGCCGCCCAGATGAAACGACAAGGTGCTTTAAGATTTCTGACTTTATTTCGATCATGTGGGAGAGCCCTTTCCATCTGTCTGTTCCCAGCACAGGTGCCTGCTGTAGTGGCTCTCATAAGCCGTCTGCAAATGACATTGGTTCCCCTCAGTTGGTCACATCCTGTGTCCTGGATATGATACTGCCATGAGTCTCTGAGCTCCTCATGGAAACACGTCTGGCTTTGGATTGCATGATGTTCAGTTGTGGGAAGACAGTGTTGAGAAAGAGAGACAGAGCGTCCTACGAGGTACGTCCCATTATGTGACAGAATTAGATGGAGTCAGAAATAGCTTCTGTTTTCATTGGCATGAGAAGCAGACTTTAATTTGAAAGAGATACTGTTCAGAGAGGTACACGTCTGTTACATGAGAGGCCTGGTTTATTTCAGATTCATGATTTTTAAGCATAAATGACTTTAAACATTTTATGTTCACTTGTGAAAGTCTTGTGAGAGTATATAAATCTGTCAGGGCAACATTTCAGTGAATCTGTATTATTTTTCAGTATGGTCAGGCTTAGGTAGGAAATGATTCCACTGTCATACTTACATTCAAATAGAGCTGCAGGCCGGGCGGAATCAGACTGACAGGGGACACATGAAGTGTGCACACACAACAAACTGCATTAATTCACCCTTTCTGTCTCATATCAACTTTAACTTCCAACATTTAAGTTTGTACAAGTATATTCATGGGTAGATTTTTTAACTTTTGAAATGTAACACAACATGAGGCGCTGTTGGCCGACTGGTGTAAGCATGCACCTCATGTACAGAGGCTGTAGTCCTCGTTGCAGCAGGCACTGGTTCGACTCCTGGCCTCGATCATTTGCTACATGTCTTCCCAGGGACGGACTGGGACTACAAAACAGCCCTGGACTTTGACTCGGTCGGCCCACAACAATCAGTGCGCGGAAAAACAACAACGCCTGGCACAGGTGTCACAATACTTAGCCTGTGACTGTCTGACTTGGGGTGCTTAAAGACATTTAAGCTGAGCTGGCTTGGGTGTCATCCTCTGCCCTCGGTCTAAACTGAACCTGAATAAACAAATGATAACATGGATTTTTTTTTTTAATGGTTTTATGTATCAAATTGATTATAACAGCATTTTATATCATCTATTCCATGCAGTTTTAAAGTTACTTTATTACTTAATAATCTTAACTAATTTATGCAGTAATTAATCTTACTGCACAAATAATATTAGAAAATACACCAATACAAATGTAACTTCTGTATTCATTATTTCACTTTATTTTATTTCATTTCATTTTTTGAATTGTACTGAGCAACACAAACTGGGTACAGATTTTAAAAAATGTAGCAACCTGAATAACATTTGCTAACATCAGCCAGCAAGTAACTCCCTTTCTCCCTCTCTCATGTTCCATACCTTCTTGCCCTGTATCTGTCTGTGGAACTTCCAGCAGCTCATCTTTCCGTCCCTCATCATCACAGGTAGCCCTACCATGCTGAGGCTGCTTAGCTGTCTGGCTCCCACGAGTCCCGGCCTCAACACTCTCTTCACTCACTTCTCGGATGCTGCTAACGGGAATCTGTGCTGTTGTGCTGCTGCTGCTGCTGCTGCTGCTGCCGGCTGTGCTGCTAAACATCTCCGTTAGTTTGTGACGTTTAGCGGCTTCACCCTCTAAATGTTGCATTTTTTCCCCCTTGCCTTCTCAGCCCCACCCTTTTCTTTGCATGTTTACCGTTATCCATATTTTTGCATCACTACTACGATCATCTTTACTGCTACTTCTTCTTTTCAATTAACTGGTGGGCACCATAGACTGTAAAAAAATATGGAGGTAGTATCCGTGACGTCACCCATCTGTTTCTGAAGAGCTGTTTTGAGACCAATCGGCTGCGGTAGCCATATTGCTTCTGTCGAGCCAGTGTGACGTAAAGAGGCGGGCTTTGAGCCTCCTAGCCAACAGCTGCAGTGTTCCCACAGGCAGCTGTGCCTCTCATTGGAAGACTGGTAATCTCAATATCTTCGAAATTGCCGAATTAGAAAAAAATTCAACCCCCCTCACAGTGAGAGGACATCGAGAAATTAGCTTTTCAGACTACACTCATCTTTTGTACCAGACTGTAAACATGTTTATTAATGCTGCAAAGATCGTCTTTTCCCCATTCATGTGTATGTGACTTCCGGTACTTCCGGAGCCAGCCTCAAGCAGATCCTCGATGAACTGCAGCTTTTAACACTTCCGCATTGACTCATATTTTTAGACCGGAGGATGCCGCTTGGTGGGCACAGGCATATGGGCACAGGTGGCTGACAGCTGCCGTCCAACTTAACGGTGCATTGTTGCCACCTACTGGACTGGAGTATGAAACAGTAGATT